>NC_060268.1:68189942-68444460 GCF_021613505.1 Equus quagga
AAATTTCACAAGATTGTAACCTATCATTAACTCAATAAAAAAAAAAAGATAGACCCAATTTTTTTAAAAAGGGCTAAAAATAAAACAAGCACTTCCTAAGGGAGACTATCCAAATGATCAATAACCATAGAAAAAGAAATACTACAACATATTCACCAGAATGGCTAAAATAAAAAAGACTGACAAAACACAGTGTTGGTAAGGATGAGGAGAAACTGAAATTCTTATATGTTGCTAGCGGGAATTTAAATGTGCACAATCACTTTTGCTAAACTAGACCTATCCTATGAACCAGCCAACTCCATTCCTAGTAATATATCCTAGAGAAATGAGTGCAGATGTCCACTAAAAGACATGTATAAGAATGGTTATAGCACCATTAATAATAACAACCTCAATGAGGAACCAACCCATGAGTCCATCAACAGTGACATGGATACAATATGATATATTCCTACAATGAAATCATTAGAATACTACACAGATTGAACTACTGCAATATGTAATATGGATGAATCTCACAGACTTAAAGATGAGCAAAAGAAGCCAGATCCATCAGAGCAAATGTTCTGTAAATCCATTTATGTGACATTTGAGTACAGGTAAAACTACTCTTTGGTGAGAGAAATCAGAATAGTGGTTATCTACGGTAGGGGAGACAGGGTACTGACTGAAGTGCTGGAAATAGTCACAGGTGCATATATATGTGAAAATTCATTGACTCGTACACTTAAGATTTATGCACTTTACTGAATATACCACAGTTTAAAAAAGATAAAGAAAAGAAAAAAGCATTGGTTTTGATAAGAATTCCAGGATTGGAAGGTCCCACAAAAGTCACTGGGTCCAATTACATATCCCAGGCTCAGCCTCCAATCTGAATGTCTCTCTAGGGATGTCTACTCCCATTTTTGAATAGCTCGGACCATTTGAAGGTTTTTCTTCTTTTTTTTTTTGGTGAGGCAGAGTGGCCCTGAGCTAACATGTATTGCCAATCTTCCTCTTTTTGCTTGAGGAAGATTGTCCCTCAGCTAACATCCGTGCTAACCTCCCTCTATTTTGTATGTAGGATGCCGCCACAGCATGGCCTGATGAGTAGTGTGTAGGTCCGCACCCAGGATCCAAACCTGTGAACCTCAGGCTGCCAAAGCAGAGCATGCAAACCTAACCACCACACTACTGGGCCGGCCCCTAGAAGGTTTTTTTTTCACAATGAACCCCAAACCTATCCATCCTTAGGTTCTCATTCTACTCTTTTGGGGACATAGAGAACAAGAGTGCTCTCTCTTCTAAATCCTACCTCCTCGGTTATCCCAAGACTTATCTGATGACTGCTGAGAATACTTTCAGCTCTAAAAATTCTAGGATTCTGTATTTTTATTAGTCCACATTTCTTTCATTTGCCTCTTTCTCTACACCTCTGTTGAATTTTACTCTTTCAACCAAAGTATTCTAAAGTCATGCTTCAATTTGAGAAGATAACCAGCTTACAGATTTTTACTCAACACACGAATTTTAAATGTATGTCAATATTTACAGTACATAGCTGCCACATCTATAAGCTTATGAGAGCAGTGATGTCTTTTAATGCTTAACATTAGAATATCAGAATTCCTCATGAAAGATACCTAGCTCACTTGGACTTGGAGAATGCTTACCATTAAATGTTTAGACTGGGAAGACGAGAAGTATACGTCTTAGACAAAAAAGAAGTCAAGTTAATGGTGACTATTTTGACCTGCACATTGGGAATAAGGATGAATATATGGAAAACACTGGTTATGCCTAAAGCAATGAATCATAATGGACTTCACGAATAAACATAAAAGCATTTCCCTAACCCTAAAGAGTTAACTGAAGAATTCATGGAATCGTGTATTTTAAGGCATTCAAAAGTCTCTGCAGAGTCAAAGTTTAGGAGATAAATGTAAAACCAGAATGAGATTTTTCTCACACTTAAGATGATGCATGTTCTGGTAGTACTCAGGCCTTCTCTTCAAAAAGCCAACACTAACAGTTTGCCTATACTGTCATTTCATATCTATGATTGCCTGTATACTACTACAAACTCATATTCTGTCTTGTCTTTTATTGCACAGACTAGAACAATAATCAAGACAGACTCAAGATTATCTACAGATAGATTATCTGCAACATGAATTATAAAAAATAAAATGTATTCATTTCATGACTCTGGAGAAGTTTTGAGGCAGAATACAAAATAAGAATGAGAAGGAAAATTTACAGATAGTAATGTTTTATTGTAATCTGAGAGAGAAATTCTTGCATGGCTGTGCTCTCCGAGAGAAAAGGTACCATGAAACTGATGGTTTCCAGAGCTGGCATAGAAACACGGATGAATTAAATGCCTGAAGCCACTGAAGGTCATCTATTAGACTGAACCAGAGAAATCCTATACACAACTAAAGATTCTCGTCAGCAATAATGAACTGAAGGCTTATGCTGCACACTACTCAATGAAACACTGATCTACAAAGCAGAAAAGTAAATGTGGGAGGATATCTGACTGAGTTTAGCATTTGACAACAAACTCTCAAACTTTTCTCAACTCCCCTGGAGCTACTAGCTCTCTTTTTATTCATCTAACACCTGGCACTTAAACTCTATTATCAGGAGCCTTATCATTTTGTGCAGTAATTTCTCATATAAGTATCTGTCTTCTCCATGGGAGACATTATGATCTGGGTATCCTTCTAGTGTCTTCAAGTACTTTGGTTCTCTTGCTATCATTTTAACTTTTTTTGCAACAATGACTATTCTTTTTTCCGTCAGATATAAATATACTCTTCCTAAAAAAGGAAACAAAATTAGTAATAGAACCCTCCATTAATTTCTATCTTCCCTTCTAGCAACTGTTCATTCATTTACCCTTTCTTTATAACCAAACTACTCAAAAGATTATTCTAGTCACTGCTGCTACCCATTCAATTTGAAACCCACAGTAATCTAGTTTCTATTCCTAACTCACTCTACTGACTATTCTTAGATACCAGTAACCTCTAAATTGGTAATTTCAATGACTCTTTTTACTCTTCACCCTATTTGGTTGTTAAGTGCTAACTGATGCCGTAAATGACTCTTCCTCTTCAAACTCTTCGTCCACTGTGTCCTGTATACCACCCCCTCATTTTTTCGCCGACCTCTTTAACCATTCATTCAGAGTTTGGCCCTCTGCTTTGTCTACATATTTTCCTAGTGATCTCTCTCAGTCTCAATGTTTCAACAACCACTTATACAGATGACATCTAAACCCAACTCTTAAATTCTAGGCCTGTATCTCAAATGGCAAAGAAGTTACCTTCCTTTGGTGTGCCATAGGCAACTCACACTTAACACATATGAAACTGAATCCATAATCTTTTCCTCAAAATCCGTTCCATCTCCCATGTTCCCTATGTCAGTTGAAGGTACTCTGTCACTCAGGCTAAAAAGCTGGGACTCTTTTTCAACATTCCCCTGCCCTTCCCACCACATTCGATCCCTCACCAAGCCCAGCTGACTCTGTTGCCTCTTCTATGTTTCTGTTATTATTGTCTCAGATAAAGACTATTTTTCTTGGCCTGAGTACTCTGATAGCTTCCTACCTGTCCTTCTTCCACCAATCTGTTTCCATTCAGCTGCCAGAGATCATTGTATAATACAAATCTAACTGCGCATGTCATTCCTTGTTTAAAATCATTCAAGAGGCTACCCATTGTTTTCGGGTAATTTTTACTTTTTTCTTTTTAAAATTCTGTTTGAAAGCATAAATGTTATGCTTGTTTTGAATGTTTAAAGTCTGAATGCTTTATAATAAGGATACATTATTTCATCATTAGAATAAACAATAAAACTTGGCCCCATAATAGTGAATGACCACCTTTAAACCAGTTTTGGGATCAGGAAAAGGAATCTTGACATGTTTAAATAAAACAGAACACAAAAAGTTTAAATTAAAACAATATATTAAAAACAACTAAATCTTCTCTATATTGAATTCACACCTTTTGGTACCCTCTATTTGTTCTCCCATGAAACATCTTCCAAATTTACCCTTTAAGGGAGTAAGATTCATCTGGCTTGCTAATAAGACTTATATAGAGCTGATAAAAGCTCATTAAAAAAATGCAGCCCTGACTTTCTCTTCTCTTTAAGTAAATAAAAGAACAATAAATAATACCAAATAGCTAATGTCTAGGAAATAAACACAATTATTAAGAAAAGAGATGAAATAAATGAGTATTATAAGATTTAATGCTCAGTATACGTAACTACTTACGATGGAGTTTACTCAATTTTTGAACTGGGAAGATTATTTTCTACAGTATCAGACTTAAATACATGGTTTAGGTCTTCAAAATTAACAGGTTATCAGATAGAGTAATTTCTAGTCTCTCCCATAACCCTTTTAATTACAGCATCTGTGTTCTTTCCTGCAGTATATTTCTATTGCAACCAACTCCAAAACCTCTTGAGAGATTGAATGCCATTCAGTATCATTATACGTGCATTACCAAGTAAGGTGGGAGAAGCTGTTAAACCAAGTGAGATCCCATGATGCCAGTTAAATTTCAACCTTCCTTCCAGGCTCCCAAAACATATTAGTGCTATTGTAGTAAAGGAGGCTCTAAATTTTGGGTGATGTGATTTGCTTGAAAGACAAAGAGAGCAGAGCATAGAGCAGACTATTATAGGTCATAGCAAGGTAAGTAAAGAGCTGCAGTTACAATTTACTTTTATTATGCATATTTATTAAGTACTAAAACAACAAACATGAAGCCCAGCTAAGAGTGGAACACATCAAGTTAAACACATGCCTTCTCTACCCTCTAAAAGGGCATAGTTTGAAGAAAGAACAATTTAATTAACAATTTAGGTACTTAGGACGAAAAAAGCTCTCACAATCACTACACAGTAGTCCCCCCTTATCTGCAGGGGATACGTTCCAAGACCCCCAGTGGATGCCTGAAACTGTGGATAGTACCAAACCCTAAATATACTATGTTTTCTCCTATACATATATATCTATGATAAAGTTTAATTTATAAATTAGGCACAGTAAGAGATTAACAAAAATAATAATAAAATAGAACAATTATAATAATATACTATAATAAAAGTTACTGTAGATCTTAGCAAGCTCAGCATACAATTTTTTTTTCCTTATTAAGTCAAGAACTTTCACTTTTTCACTTAAAGGATGTACTTTATGGCATATCCGTATTGCCAGCATCACTACTCTGGTGCTTTGGGGCATTATTAAGTAAAGTAAGGGGTACTTGAACACTAGTGCTGTGATACTGCAATAGTTGATCTGATAACTGAGGGCTACTAAGTGACTAACTAGTGGGCAGCACACACAGCATGGACATACTGGACAAAGGGATGATTCACAGACTTCATCACGGTACTCAGAACAGCATGCAATTTAAAACTCACAGATTGTTTATTTCCGGAATTTTCCATTTAATATTTTTGGACCATCGTTAACCACGGGTAACGGAAACCACAAAGTGAAATCACGAATAAGGGGGACTACTGTACCATACTCACTGCTTTCTAAAACAGTTCATAAAATGATGTACTACTGATGGGTATAGAAGGAAAGTACCTCAACATAATAAAGGCCATATATGACAAACCCACAGCCAACATCATACTCAATAGGGAAAAACTGACAGCCATCCCTCTGAGAACAGGCACAAGACAAGGGTACCCACTCTCACCACTCTTATTCAACATTGTACTGGAGGTTTTGGCCAGAGCAATTAGGCAAGAAAAAGAAATAAAAGGAATCCAAATAGGCAATGAAGAAGTGAAACTCTTGCTGTTTGCAGATGATGTGGTTTTATATATAGAAAACCCTAAAAAAATCCATCAGGAAGCTATTAGAAATAATCAACAGCAGCAAAGTTGCAGGGTACAAAATCAACTTACAAAAATCAGTTGTATTTCTATACTCTAATAATGAACAAACAGAAAGAGAACTCAAGAACACAATCCCATCCACAATTACAACAAAAAGAATAAAATATCCTGGAAGAAATTTGACCAAGGAAGTGAAAGACCTATACAAGGAAAACTACAAGACTTTACTGAAAGAAATTGATGACAACATAAAGAAATGGAAAGACATTCCACGCACATGGATTGGAAGAATAAACATAGTTAAAATGTCCATACTACCTAAAGCAATCTACAGATTCACTGCAATCCCAATCAGAATCCCAATGACATTCTTCAAGGAAATAGAACAAAGAATCCTAAAATTCATATGGGGCAACAAAAGATCCTGAATTGCTAAAGCAATCCTGAGAAAAAAGAACAAAGCTGGAGGCATCACAATCTCTGACTTCAAAATATACTACAAAGCTATAGTAATCAAAACAGCATGGTAGTGGTACAAAAAACAGGCACACAGATCAATGGAACAGAATTGAAAGCTCAGAAATAAAACTACACATCTACGGACAGCTAATCTTCGACAAAGGAGCTAAGAACATACAATGGAGAAAGGAAACTTTCTTCAGTAAAGGGTGTTGGGAAAACTGGACAGCCACACGTAAAAGAACGAAAGTAGGTCATTCTCTTATGCTATTCATAAAAATAAACTCAAAAGGGATCAAAGACTTGAAGGTAAGACCTGAAACCATAAACCTTCTGGAAGAAAATATAGGCAATACATTCTTTGACACTGGTCTTAAAAGGATCTTTTTGGACACCATGTCTTCTTGGACAAGGGAAACAAAAGAAAGAATAAACAAATCAGACTTCATCAGACCAAAGAGCTTCTACAAGGCAAAGGAAACCAGAATTGAAATGAAAAGACAACCCACCAACTGGGAGAAAATATTTGCAAATCATATATCCGATGAAGGGTTAATCGCCATAATATATAAAGAATGCACACAACTCAACAACAAATAATCAAACAACCCAATCAGAAAATGGGCAGAGAGGGGCTGGCCCTGTGGCCAAGTGGTTAAGTCCGCATGCTCTGCTTCGGTGGCCCAGGGTTTCGCCAGTTTGGATCCTGGGTGCGGACATGGGACCACTTATCAAGCCAATCTGAGATGGCATCCCACATGCCACAACTAGAAGGTCCAGCAACTAAAAATACACAACTATGTACTGGGGGGCTTTGGGGAGAAAAAGGAAAAATAAAATCTTAAAAAAAAAGGGCAGAGGATATGAACAGATATTTCTCCAAAGAAGATACAGATGGTCAATAGGCACATGAAAAGATGCTCAACATCACTAATCATTGGGGAAATGCAAATCAAAACTACACTAAGATATCACTTTACACTCATTAGAATGGCTCTAATAACCAAGACAAAAAATAACAAATATTAGAGAGGTTGTGGAGAAAAGTGAACCCTCATACACTGGTGCTGGGAATTCAAACTGGTTCAGCCATCATGGAAAACAGTATGGAGATTTCTCAAAAAACTAAAAATATAAATACCACATGATCCAGCTATCCTACTACTGGGTATCTATCTAAAGAACTTGAACCCAGCAATTCAGAGAGACTTATGCACCCCTATGTTCATTGCAGCATTCTTCACAATAGCCAAGATGTGGAAGCAACCTAAGTGCCCATCAACTGATGACTGGATAAAGAAGATATGGTATATATATACAATGGAATACTACTCAGCCATAAAAAATGACAAAACCATCCCATTTGCAACAGCACGGATGGACCTTGAGGGTATTATGTTAAGTGAAATAAGCCAGATAGAGAAAGACAAACACTGTATGATTTCACTTATATGTGGAAGATAAACAAACACATGGACAAAGAGAACTATTTAGAGGTTACCAGGGGGAAGGGGGGTGGTGGATGGACATAAAGGGTGAAGGGATCCACCTATAAGATGACTGACAAATAGTAATGTACAACTGAAATTTCACAATGTTGTAAGCTATCATAACCTCAATACAAAGACAAAAAAACAAAAATAAAAAATATATAATTATTTAAAAAAATGATGTACTACTGAATGTAAATCTACTTACTCTATTTGAAAAACTGTGTTCTGAATTTCAAATCTTTGAACTCAATCCTCCTATTGGATGATGATCAACTGTTGACTAACAGGATAGTGTCCTTGATATATAAAAATGATTGCTATCTCACCAATGGCCAGACATTCTCTATTTTTTTAATAACAAAGATGCAATTATACCAATTCATCCTGAGTCTTCCACCTATGCCCCTTGGAGCAGCAATATTCATCTACAGGGTAGCACTCTAAGGTAGCACGCAAAAAGAGATCAATTCCAAAGCTATGGACCGGGATTATTTTATCACATGATAGACATTAAGCTACAAAAAAAAATTGAGTTGTAATTTCTAGTGTGATAAGGTTTTACTTATCTAGGTAAACATTAAGCTCTTTCCAGAGAGGAATACAACTCTACCAATGGTGACAAAGGCAAAGACAGGAAAGACTATAAACAATACGTCTATTCTACTCTTTACCAATGATAGTGCTATTACATTTAGTTTACCTAAGGTGGCATTTGCTAAACAAATAAGAGAAGACATATAATTAGTAAAAGCTGAGAGTTATAAAGATATAATTGACCCATGTCTTTCTTGGTAAATACATGAATCTATACACTATCCTCAGTATCACGTATTGCTAAAGAAAGATTTTAATTAAACGCCAGGGAGAAGAAATCTGACAATTAGAATTTTGCAAATAGTTTGTTTTGCTAGGAAATAAATGGCTAGCAGCTGACACTGTCTTTCTGGCAAAATTAAGCTGCTCTTTCCCCTTTTTTATATATAAACATAAAAACCACGCCATTACGTTTATTTAATATAGTCCCTAAACTGGCAATTAGCTTGAGAAGACTGTTTTTTGCATATGGCCCAATTCCCTGTACTTAAATTTCCCCACCCCCTCTATAACCACAATATACTATATTTGTATATTGCTATAGTACTATAGAAAGAAGTTCAATATTCCTTATATTCTTTCACTAGCTCTGGAGTCAGTGATCTACATTTTAAGAACCTGAAGAAAGAGCCTGCAGTAGCAACCAGAGGATTATGAAATTCAGAAACTTATTTAGTCACACCCAGCAGCAGACATTTATAAACTCTTACCAGCTCCCAATTTCTTTAACCTGAGAATAGCCATGAATGCCTGGTAAATCTGTAAATATCAATAAATAGATGAAGCTCTAAAAATTATTTCACTAAGAGAGAATTAACAATTTTGCTAAAGGTAGAATAAATAATAATAATGACAATGTTAAAAACTTGGCCTTTTCTAAGGATTCAAAATTCTCATCCTTCTTGTTCTACTCCTCTTCTCCACCACAGACCTGAACCTGCTAATATGCACAGTAAACATTAAGCATGTTTTTTCAGTTTATGGGGGAATTCTAAGTATGGTATCAAGACTTTAGAAATAAGTAAGAATACCTCATTTACTATACCTTAAGAAACATGATAAATCCCTAAAACATTTCCTCCTGAAATGAAATTTATCTGGTCTAAAATTGGTATTAAACAGGTATTTTTCCATGGGTTTGAGAAATGCTAGTGGCCTGAAAGCTGTTTCAAATTGTTGGACTCATAATTTTCTACCAAACAAACAATTCAGCATTTCATTTTACTGAAATTAGCTTAAAAACAATTAAAAATTTAATTAAAAACTAGGCCTAAGATGAAGAAAGCAAATACAAGCTAAGAAAATGCAGAATATTTTGTAATATCAAATAATAATAGCTCTGTAGGCCTTAGAAAACATATATGAAGACATTAGTATTGTGAAATGTCATTCTTGCTTTGTTGTGATTAAAAGGCATGTCACATACTTACTGTGGGGGCATTATGGCACACTTATACAACTAAAATAGCTAATAATCTTTACACAAACAATACTGTCAATCTCAGTAGTAAGCAAATGCAATTAGACCCCTTCCTTTGTAGGGCCCTAATGTTTTTTGTTTTTTGCTTTTTTTAAAAAAAAGGAGTTCTAGAAGAGAAGACAAGCTCCTTAGCCAAGACTACCACTGAGAATACTCTGCCTCTACTTTTCAAGAGCTCCAATCTAAGAAATGTGGGCAGGTGTATTCCTCTGTCGGGGCTTAAAGAAAATCTGCCCACAACTGCCAGTTTAGCTTAGCACATAAAATATACATCACTGAGCAGGCTGGCTAATCATCAAAAAGTCTCCAGGCATCACAATGACTACACAATACCTTTCTCGGAGAGCAATTTTGAAGAAATAAAGGACCAAACCAGAGGAAAGAAATAACCCCTCCACGCTCCCAGGGTACAGAGTATACCTATGAAATGGTTCCTGACCTTTAGTTTACCTAAGGTGGCATGCTATCTTTCCTCAATCATCATATATTTACTAAACACATAACAGGTACCAGGCAGGACTACAACAATGAATAGTCTCTGCTGTCATGAAAATTATGGTTTGAGGTGAAAGACATTAAGCAAATATGCCAATAAACAAAATTTAAAATTGTGAAAACGCTATAAAGATAAAGAACAGAATGCTATAGAATAACAGTAGGAAGTCTCATTTAGACAGGGGATCTCTCTGAAGAAGTAAAATGAGAGCTGAATGTTTAGTAGGTACACTCCACGGTGAGGAACTAGCTTATTAGGCCTGGAGGTGATAAAGGACTTGGTGCTTTGGAGGAAGTGAAGGAAGGTTAGAGTGCGCTGGAGAAAAATGATCAGGAGAGAGCAGCAGAGAAGTAGGCAGGAACTAAATTCTGCAGAGACATGGGGCTACATTAGAGGTTTAGGTTTTCTCCAATGTGTAAGAGCAAACCTTTGAAGAATTTTAAGGAGGCATGATAGGATATTTATGCTATTTAAAGGATCATTCTAACTTCTGTGTAAAGAATGGACTGACAGGTAGTAAGAAGGGATCTAGAAAGACCAGTTGGGAAGCTACTGCAAGCAACAGTCCACCACAGAATGACAGTGGCTTAGAATAGGGTATGGAGTGGAGACGTAGCATAGAGGGTACATTCAAGATATATGTAAGTGGTAGAATCAATAGAATCTTGTAGTGATCTGGATGCGGGGGGGCAGGTGGCAGTGAGAGGTTTCAAGAATGATCGCAAGGTTTCTAATAGAGAAATTAGTAGATTATTTATGGAGATAAGATTTGTAGAGATGGGAAGACTGGAGATGTAGAAATGGGGGAAAGATCAAGAGTTTAAGATTTGAATATGTTCATTGTAAGATGCCTTTGAGACAAATGTCAAGTTGGAAACTGGATACTAGAGCCTAGAGCTCAGAAGAGAAGTCGAGGCTGGAGACAGGAATTTAGTTTCAGCACATGTGGTAGCTGGTATTTAAGTCATGAATGTAAGAGATAATCTGGGGAGAGATGGTCGAGTCAGAAGAGTTAGGAATGAGTCCTGAGGAACTCAACACTTAGAAGATGAATAGAGAGGGAGTTTTCAAAGGTGTCTCAGAAGACATGAACAGAGATAGCAGAGAACCAGGAGTGAATGGTGTCCGAGAGTATTTCAAGGAAAAAATATAGACCCAAATGTTGCTGGGAATGTAAAACATGTCTATGTTTTTTGACAACACGAAAGTTATCAGTGATCTAGCAAGAGCCTTTCTGATGAGGGGTAGGGGTGGAAGCATACCACCTATGTGGTTTGTGTGTGGGGGGTGTCTAGAAAAATAAGAGTCTTTAAAGTCATTTGGAGAGTGGGAGGGGGGTAAGTAAAGTATATTAGAAAAAATTACACAAATTATAAGTGTATAGCTTGTGAAGTGTGACTTTTCACAAAGTGTACACACTTGTGTCTACCTGCAGCCCTATCAGGAAATTTTACAATAAGCCAGAAATCCCCCACTTTGTGCCACCTCTCATTCACTATCCCTGTAAAAGCAATCAGTGTGACTTCTAACACCATAAATCTGTTTTTTGCTTGTTTTTGAACTTTATCCATACACTTTGTACTTAATTGTGTTTGGCTTCTTTTGCTTAATATTATGCTTGATGATCATCCACCCAGAAAGCATTTATTTACCCATTCTACTCTGATGGACATTTAGGCTATTAAGAATAATGCCTAGTAAGGCATACGCTTGTTCATTTTTGTCTTCTGGTGAACACATGTAGAGATTTCTGTGGGTGTATACCTAGGAACAGCTAGGTTAGAGGATATCTGTATGTTCATCTTTAGAATATACAGCCAAACTGATTTCCAAAACGGTTGTAACGATTTACACACCTACCAGTAGTATATGAGTTTCAGCTGTTCCACATCATCAATACTTGATATTGTCAGTGTTCTTAAATATTAGCCATTTCATAGGGTAGGTAGTGGTATCTCGTGGTTTTAATTTGCATTTATCTGAAGATTAATGATCACTGGATGCATACCGGCCTTTGGATAGTTTCTCTTGTGGAGCACCTGTTAAAGTATTTTGCCGTTGTTGAAATTTGTCTTCTTTCCCTATTGAATTTTAGGAGTTCTACAAGTCCTTAATTGGATACATGAATAGATTCTCTCACTCTGTGACTTGTCTTTTCACTCTCATAATGGTGTCTTTTGAGGAAAAGAAGTTCCTAATTTTAATAAAGTCCAGTTTATGAATCTTCTTTCTTTTTGGATCTTTACCTACTCCAAGATCATTAAGATGTTTTCCAGCTTTTCTTTAAAGACTTATCTTTCACATTTAGGTCTGCAATCCAACCGGAATTGATTTTTGTTGCAAGGTAGGACTCAAAATTCATTTTTTCTCCCCACATGACCCAGAACAATTTACTGAAAAATCTATCCTTTTGCTACTGTAGTGCAGTGCCACTGCTGTCATGAATCAAGTAATCATGTACGACTTGGACTGTTTCTGGGCTCTTTATTCTGTTCCATAGATCCATTTGTCTATCCTTGTGTGAATATGACACTAATTACTGTAGCTTTATAGTAAAACCTGTTATCTGGTAATGAAAGTCCTCCAGCTTTTGTCTTAATTAAGATTGTCTTCATGAGTCTTCATCCTTTTCACGCCATGTGGATTTTAGAATCAACTTATTTCCTCTTTCCACCCTATGTACAAACCATCTGGGATTTTATTAGGATTCCATTTAATAGAAAAATTTGGAGAGAAGTGACATCTTCACAATATTGAGTCTTCCAATCTATGACTATAAATTATTAGTTTCTCTCAGTTTTATAGTTTTGTCTAAAGGTCTTGCAAGACAATTTTTTTGACGCTATTGTAAATGGTATTGTTTTGACAAATTTAATTTTCTAATTTTTTTGCTTGTATATAAATATAAATTTTGTATCTTGACCTTGCATCAAGTAGTCTTGCTAAATTCACTTACTAATTCTAATAATTTGTCTGTAGATTCTTTTAGAGTTTCTACATTCCCAAGTAATACACTGAGGTTCATGAAAGAGATTGGCCTGCAAATATCTTCTCTTCAGGACGTCATTGTCAGGTTTTGGCATCTTTGGCATCAAGGCTTTGCTGATCTCAGAAAACAAGTTATATTCTATGGCAGAGTTTGAGTAAGATTGGGGTTACTTCTTTAAATATTTGTTAAGAATTCACCAGTGAAGTCACCCAGGCCTGGCTTTCTGTGTAAAAAAATTTAAATAATGGATTCAATTTCTTTAACAAATTGAGGCAGTATTCAGATACGCTATCTCTTCACGTGCCAATTTCGGTAAAGTGTGTTTAACAATTTGTCTCTTTCATCTAAAATTTCAAATTTCTCTGCATAAAGCTGTTCATAATATCTTCTTACTGTTTTAACATCGGTAGAGAAATATCCTCTTTTCATTCCTAATATTGGTAATTTGTGTTCTTTTTCTTGATCAGTATTGCTAGAGGTCTACCCATTTTACTGAACTTTTCAAAGAACGAATCTTTGGCTTTGTTGGTATTTCCTATTGTGCATTTGTTTCCTCTTTCATTAATTTCTACTTTTTATAATTTCCTTTTTTCTACTTACTTTGGGTTTAATTTCCTGTTCTTTTCCTAGTTTCTTGAAATGGATATTTAAATCATTGATTTTTTATTTTTTTCTTTTCTCATATATGCCTTTAAGGCTATAAATTTCTCATCAAGTATAGCTTTAGCTGATTCACATTATTTTGATATATTTTTATTGTTATTTTGTTGTAAATGTGTTCTAATTTCCATTGAGATTTCTTTTTTGATCCAATGGGTTATTCAGAAATGTATGTTTGGGGGAGTTTGCTAGTAACTGTTTTATAATCCATTTCTTACTTAATTCTACTGTAGTCAGATAACACTCTGGATGAAATTTATTGGGATTTTCCTTATGGCACATCATATGATCTATTTTGGTAAAAGTTCCAGGTGAACTTGAAAAAAATGTGGGTTTTTTTGAAGCTATATTACTAGATACACACAAATTTATAGTTCTTACATTTTCCTGGTAGAATTACCCTTTCATAATTACAAAATGTTCTTCCTTATTTCTAATCATTCTTCTTGTATTCAAGTCTACTGAATATTGATATTTATACAGTATATATCCCACCTTTCTTTTGGTTAGTATTTGCAAGACACATATTTTCCATTCTTTTACTTCCAGCCTTTCTAGGTCCTTACATTTATGGTGTGTCTTTCATAAGCAGTACATAGTTGTATTAAAAAAAAATCAATCTGACAACTTTGTGTTTTAATTGGATGTTTGATAAAATTTGGTTTCTATCTATGATGTTATTGCTGTTTCTGTCTCACCGGTTATATGTTCTTTTCCTTCCTTCTTTTGGATTAATCTAGTAATTTTTCATTCTGTTTTTTTCCCAGTTATATATTCACTTACTATTCCTTTAATGGTTATATAAGAAATCACAACATGCATCATTGATTTATTTTAGTCCAATAAAACACTAGTAATTCTACTATTTTCCAGACAATGATAGGATCTTAGTATATTTTATCTCCCTTTACACTGACCCTACCTTTTGTGTTACAGTTATCATACATTTTAATTCAACATATATTTAAAGCCTTGTTGTTTTATACAGTTAATATTAATTTAGCTATATGCATGTATTTATCCTTTCTGTTGCTCTTTATTTCTTCCTTGAACTTTCAAGTTTCCATGTAGGATCATTTTTCTTCTGCTTGAAAAATTGCCTTTTATGTGTGTGTGTATATATATATATACACATATATATATATTTTGGTGAGGCTCTACATGCAATGAATTGTCTTAGTTATTTTTCTGGAAATCTCTTTACGTCTCATGTACTTTAGAACAATATTTTCACCGGGAGCAGAATTCTAGATTGGCGGTTATTTTAAGCACTTTAAAGATTGTATTCCATTGTTTTCTGGCTCCCATTATTTCTGTTGAGAAGTCAGATGTCAGTCTTATGAATGTTCCTTTGAATATGAGGTGTCTTTTTTTCCCTAGCTACTTTCAGCAGTTTTACTGTTAAGTGCCTAAGTTTGGTACCCCTTGCATTTATTCTGCTTGGGGCTTACTGTACTTTTCAAATCCACAGCTTGATGTCTTTCATCAGTTTTGCAAAATCCTTACTCATTATGTTGAAACTTTAGCTAAGCTACTCCACAGTATTGCTGTCTTAGCATCCATTTTGTTTGGCCAAGTGGCCTGTGGGGGCCTTAAACTGACATTAACTCCTCATGCAAGCACATGCCCTAGACAACAGCTTGCAGTCTCAAGTAAATGTAAGTTCTTGACATGACTTCCTCAATGTCCCTTGTGATAAACTGTCTCCCCCATCTCTCAGAGCTTTCCCCTTGTGGGTCACTTAGATAAGACCCTGTTGGAGTTTACCAAAACTCTGTTCTTTTTGGTTTCAACTGAAGAGTCCAGGCTTAGCCTGGGAATCCCAAAGCACACCACCCATGGACCCTAATAAAGGCACGTGTCCCTGATCCTGTGGCTCTCTCTGCCTGTACCTTGCCTTGACTTCCCCATATGGCCCTCTAGGAGTACTGTATTCTTCTTCCAGGACCTGTGAGAAACAAATTTCTCTATTTCAAATCCCTTATGGTCTTTTGTTGAGCCACAGTTCACCATCAGAGTCCCAGGGCTCTACTTAATAAAGGTTAATTTAACAAAGTCACAACACATTATCTCTTCAAATATTGTTTCTCCTTTCTTTCTCCTTTTCTAGGAACCCAATTACACGTATATTAGACTTGATCATCGTTTCCCCTATATTTCTATGATAGTTTCATATTGCTGCTATAACAAATTACCACAAAAGTATTGGCTTAAAACAATGCAAATTTATTTTCTTACAGTCTGGATGATAGAAGTCTAAAATGGTTCCACAGGGCTGAATTCCTTCTGGAGGTTCTGGGTGAGAATCCATTTCCTTGCCTTTTCCAGGTTCTAGGGGCTGCCTACATTCCCTGGTTTATGGCCCCTTCCTCCATCTTCAAAGTTAAGAACGTAGTATCTTCTCTTCTCTCTGATCTCTGTTTCTCTCCTTCTATCTCTATCTTTGATCTTCTTGCCTCCCACTTAAGATCCCTGTGATTACACAGGATACATATGGATACCCCAAAATAATCTCATCTCAAGATTCCTAATTTAGTCACAGCTGCAAAGTCCTTTTTTGCTATGTAGGGTAACACAGGCACAAGTTCTGGGGATTAGGATATGGACATCTTTCATGGGTCATTATTCAGCCTTCCACAGTCTCTTATGCTCTTTCTTTCCATCCTTTACACTTTCCATGCTTCAGTCTGGATATTTTCTAAGTCTCTATCTCCCAATTCACTAATCATCTCTTCTGTTATGTCAAATCTTCTGTTAAAGGTTCTTAATTTCAATCATTGTATTTTTCAGTTTCTAGAACTTCTAAATGATTTTTAAAATAGATTCTACTTCTCTAGTGAAATTTTCCATCTTGGCATCTATTCTTTTAAACATATTAGTCGCAGTCCATATCAAATAACTCCAATATCTGGATCATTTTTCTCCTGATTCTATTATTTTCACGTGCCTAGTAATTTTTGCTAGCATGACAGATTTTACATATGAAAAACTGTAGAAGCTTTGGATGATATTACTTCCTCCAGAGAGAAATCACCCTTTCCTTTGGAATGCAGCAGCAGCATAGATCATCTTATTTCAATCAGAAACTGAGCCGATTTGAGGCTAGGTGGCAGTTTTTGTAAGGCTCTTTCTCTACCTCTAGTTTGCCCCAACTTAAGCGTGTAGTCTTCTAGGGAATCCTATTTGAGAGTCTGGTGTGTTCATAGGTCCTTTCTTCCTTGGAGGAACCTGAATTTTAATTTTTACTTCTCAACATCATAAGATGAACAAAAATCTCACTCTGCTTTTCAGGAGTTTTCTGCTTAGCTTCTTAGCTTCTGACTCTGCGCAGTAAATACCTTGAGAGGAAAATAAGTTTAAAACATAATTACTTGGGGCCGGCCCCATGGCTGAGTGCTTAAGTGTGCTCCGCTTTGGCGGCCCAGGGTTTCAGTGGTTCAGATCCTGGGTGCGGACATGGCATCACTCATCAGGCCATGCTGAAGCGGCATCCCACATGCCACAGCTAGAAGGACCCACAGCTAAAAATACCTAACTATGTACCAGGGGGCTTTGGGGAGAAAAAGGAAAAATAAAACCTTTAAAAAAAAAATTTCTTGGTGCCTCCTTTCTCTTACAGGATCTTGGCCCCTCAGTCCTGGCCACCTGGGGATCCCTAAACTCCAATTTCTATGTACCCCAAGAGACTACTGGCTTCTCTGCTTCTAGCAGAAATCTTCTGCTAAGTTTCACAGTTTTTTGTCCTGCACTATGAATTATTTTTGTATGTGTGAGGAAGACTGACCCTGAGCTAACATCTGTTGCCAATCTTCCCCTTTTTGCTTGAGGAAGATTGTTGCTAAGCTAACATCTGTGCCAATCTTCTTCTATTTTATGTGGGATGCCGCCACAGCATGGCTTGATGAGCGATGCTACATCCATGCCTGGGATCCAAACCTGTGAACCCCAGGGTGCTGAAACGGAGTGCATGAATTTAACCACTGTGCCACCAGGCCGGCCCCTTGCACTATGAATTAAGCAAATTCCTGGAGGGGAAAAGAGAAGCATAGAACAACAGCTCTCTTCTTTGAAGTTCTCTTAGCTCCACGATTTTGGTTTCTTAAGTCCTGGCTGCCTCAGTAGGTCTCTGATACCTTCACTATTCTTTTCTTTCCTTTTTTAAGAATCCTTCTTTTCATGTTGTTCTCAGCAAAAGCATTAGTCTGCAGCAACCTAGTCCTCCAGAGCCAGGAGTGGAAGTCACAGCTTGGGCTCTCAATCAAAATTCTACTGCTTATTAGCTATGTGACTTTGGCAAATTATTTAACTTAGGTATTTAAACATTCTGAGTTTCAATTTTCTTTTATGTAAAATGAAAATAACACTATCTCATAAAGTTGTTGTGAGGAAGTGAAGATTAAATGTTCGTAGCTATATTTGTAAAATGTCTAGAAACAAAAACACTTAATGAGGGCTTACTACGTGCCAGGCACTTTATATGGATTTAATAATTTAATGTAGATACAGTTATTATCTCCCATTTCCTTTTTAAGATCACATACTAGTAAGTGATGGAGCTAGGATTTGACTCTAGAGCACTTTTCTTAGTAACTACTCAATATTACTTCTATAATACTGCTTTAGTATTGTGCCACACACCAGCAAGTGCTCAATAAATGTCAGTTATTATGTAGAAAATACAAATGCTTCCAAAATATACACTATTCATATCAGTTTTTCTATTTTGCTTTTCTTATGAAGCAGGAGTGTTAGTTTCACTTAAAGGAGTAGGGATGAAAGAACAGGCCAGGACTTTACTGAAAATTCAAATGCTTAAATACAAAGACACATAAATACACAGCATAATCTTTCAAGAATAATGTTTCTATGATAGTTTTAAAAAGATGTGAGTCTCCCACCCCTATCAATGCAATCTTGGATACAGACAAATATTATTTAGGTGTAATTTACAGATAGACTATGTGATACATGAGGGTTCAACCTGATCTTCAGTATTATTTCTTATTCTAACCTATTACCAAACACTTAATTTGGTATGTAGATCTTTACTGTTGTTTTAAGATACACAGAGAAATGATTTCTTTTAAGGATTACATATTAAATTTTAGAAAATTATACATACAAATTAGAAAACAATCACAATGTTGTTTTCGCTGAGTTCAATTTAGTAAAATGTACTGGGAAGCATGCCTATGTTTGAGTGCCCATTGTGTCACTTATTAGTGTGTAATTTTGGGCCTTAATTATCTTATTTATATATTGGGATTACATTTTATCTGACTAAAAGCCAGCATTGGAACATGGCATCTCTTGTTTTGTATTCTTGGTCTTAAATTTGTTTAGGGAGTATACTATATTTGAATAAAAATAAAAGAATCTCTCTTCATTTGCTAACACCTAGTATACTTTGAATATCTCATTATCCTTGTTATCATGTTAGACTTGAAGTCATTATTTTAAAAGTTACTTTGTGGGATTCTCTTAGGGCTATTTGTCTTCCCCTTCTACCATCAGCTGAGTCTCACTGTATATACTCAAAGACAGTTGTTTTCCTACTACTGCCTTCCTGTTTCTACTTTGCTCCATCACAGATTTGGGGGCAGTATGTACCTGCTCATCAGAGAGACAGAAAGGGCCTTGAAAATGTGGGCTTTAAGAGAAAACCTCCTCTCCTCGTCTATGTGCTATATCTTCCCCCCCGCCCCCCAAAATAAAATACTTCTCTGCTAACCGCTTCATTATGTACATAGGTAAGTAAATGCCTGATTGTCCAAGTTCATTTCAGATTTCTCTTCCAGTTTCCATTGGCCACTAGTAAATTTTAGTGGTGCTATTGACGGATCATGGAGTATGAGAATGATAACCGACCTGAGAGACACTCAAATCCTATCTCTATCACTTACTGGTTAAATGACTTTGGGCAAGTGACCTAACCTCTCTAAGCCTCAATTTTCTCATATGCAAAATGAAGTTAGTTAATACCTACAACACCAAATTATTAGAATTAAGTTAGTTACATAGGAAATGGAGTCATGACTAACTGTGGTTTGAATGTGACTATCATTTAGAAAATAAGGAGAGCACCACTGAATAAAAGTAGTTGGTGAGCCGATTCAAATTAGAGGCGGGTTTGATCTCTAGGGTCCTTAAAAATCCATATTCTCTAAGGAAGTCATTCCAGATGGGAGAGCAAATATAAAGGCTTTGCGTTCCTTCATGCTCCAACTGATGCCAGTTCCATGGTATAGAAACACATCATATTAAAAGCAATAACCATAGTGAAGAATAATTTTATGCTTATTCAATTAGCCAAACATTTTTGCTGGTGAAATTGTGGTAAAAACAGCACACTCATATCCTGCTGGTGGTATCAAAAATTAGTACAACCTCTAGGGAAATAACATAGCTATTGTATCGAGAACTATAAAATGCCCATACTCTTTGAAGCTATAATCCCACTCATAAGATTCTATCTTAAGAAAATAATTCAAATAAGGAAAATAGATATAGTTTTATTTCATAGTGCCTGGCAATTAAAAGGTACTCAAATATTTATTCAAATGAATACCTTTATTTGTACTGACTTCTGCAAATCACTGCCCTCGATTCCTTCCTGTTAAGATTTATCTATTTGCATCACTGGGGGATAGATTTAGAACCAAATTCTATACCTGTGTCTAGTCTCTGTTCTGCCATCTTCTTTAGTAACTTCAGTGTTGACTGCTATCAGACTCCCTTACCTTATGATACTTTCACTCTCTGAACTCAGTTGACCTTCACATAGAAAACAAGTTGACCATATACCACATCCTTGACTTAATCAAAAAGAAATGTGAAGCTTTCTTCAAGATCCTAAGATGTCTTTCTCCTTTGTCAATACCCTTCAAGTCTAACCATTCACCTCACTGCCTGCTTCATTAAGACAAAAGATAGCCAGAAATCTTCACATTCATCCTCACCTAATCCTCAACATACTTCTAGCCCTGTACCTAGCCACTTACATTTCCCTCCAGGATGTGAGGAAGAATTATCACCTCTTTGCTTTCATATCTCTTGCTTCCTTCTTCTAGCCCCATTCAAAATTTTGCATGCTTCAAGTTTAAGTATCTTTATCTATCTCCTTTCTTTTTTGAGATATAATTCACATACCATAAAATTCACCTCTTTAGTGTACAACTCAGTGGTTTTTAGCATATTGGTATACAAGATATTTTGGTATCAAGGTTGTGCAACCATCACCACTATGCCAGAACATCTTCATCACTCACAAAAGAAACTCCATACCCACTAGCAATTACTCCCCATCCCATCACTCCCCATTAGCGGCAACTGCTAATATACCTTGTCTCCATGGATTTGCCTATTCTAGACAGCTCATATAAATGGAATCAGACAGTATGTGGCCTTTTGTGTCTGGCTTCTTTCACTTGAGTGTAATATTTTCAAGGTTCATCTATGTTATAGCATGTATCACTATTCATTCCTTTTTATTGCTGAATAATACTCCATTGCATGGCTATAGTACATTTCATTTATTCATTTATCAACTGATGAACATTTGGGTTTGTTTCCATTTTTTGGCTCTTATGAATAATCCTGTGAACAACTGTGTAAAAGTTTTTGTGTGAACACATTTCAATTCACTCTTGGGTATATAACTAAGAGTGGAATCTCAAGTTAAGCATCTCTTGATATCCAACTCTATTCTGTTTCCGAGTTCAGTTAGCCTGGGATACCTCTTACAATGCAAACAACTGTATACTGACGTCCCCATCCCAGCTTCACTCAAACACCTGCAGTCTTTAGAGTCTACACACATTAATTACAACTTCTTCCCAATTGAGGGCAGAGATCACTTCTCACAGTTCTATCATGTAGTAGGTGTTTAATATATGCTCATCCACATATTGACATGCTAAGATGCCCACAAATGAGAGAATGATGACTTACTCACTCTTTCATTTGACAGATATTTGAATGTCTATTGTATGCGGATCACCATGCTTAATGTTGGGCATAAACAGTGGACAAAAGTTACTGATCAGTTTCATCATACCTCAAGCACCAGTTCAACTCCACAAATATTTACTGAATACTTATGATGTGAATGGCATCGTGCAAGGTATAACATCAAACAGACAGGAATAAGATACAGTCTGCAGCCTTTTATGGCAGTACATAAACTCTACATCCAACAATAACAATGACAAAAAACAGCAGCAGCAGCAGCAGCACTGGATATTAAATGTCATAAGAAAAGTATAAAATGCTCTGAAAGATCAATGGACAGAGTATATATGGTTGGGAGAGTGGAAAGAGGACAGACATAAGAAAATACCTCTTGAAGTTGAAGGTGGTACTTGAGAAAGGGCCTCAAAGAAGGTGGCATTTTGATAGACGGGGATTCTCAGGAAAAGAGAAAGTGTTTCAGGCAGAGGAAAGCATGAACAAAGATAGAAAGGCTAGACACAGTGCAGAATTTTTCTTCAGAGACAAATCCAGTTAGGAATGTGTAGATGGGTAACGAAAGATATGGCCATAGTGTGAAAGACCTTGAATATTAGGCTTAGTATTTAAAAAGGTTTAGAAAAATGATTTGAAAGTCTTCCTACAACAATTCAAATTACTTTAGTGATTCCTTAACCTTTTCTTGAAACTTTTCTATTATGCATATTTTCTAAACTGATCATGGAAATTAGTGATTTCTCCTTCCCACAAGGAACAAAAATAACATCTTGACAGCTAAGTGAGCACGCTGATAGGGGAAGATAGAATTTCAATAATCCTAGCACTGTATCCCACACTTTTGGGACTATGTAAGGCTTAAAACAGACATGTGGGCAAATCCCAATATCCAGAAGAGCAGAAGTAAGACTGAGGGTAAAATAACAGTATTCACTAAGTGCCTAACAACAGCGATTGTGCCAGGTGATTTACCTATAATATCTGTGATCCACCAAACAATCCCATTTAGGTTTATGGCAACTGAGGCTCAAAGAGATCAAGTAAACTGCTCAAGGTTAAAGCTAGTAAGCTCAGCTGATAAAATTTAGACACTAATTTTGAACTAGGCCTGTCTGATCACATATTTTCCCCATTGTTCACTTTCATTTATTTTTTACCATACAAAAGAGGCTAGAATGGTAGGATCATGATGTATGCGTCAATGAAAAGGGATGCATATTTAACACAGAGTTGTATGGCTTGAAGAAAAATTAAGCTGAAATATTCAAAACTTGGTTTAGAATGGCTTAGAGATCAAGACCAAGAGAGATCAACATTAGGGTTACTTCTTGATCCAGTCAGAACAACGAACATACTATAGATCTTATTTAGGAACAGCAGGAGAGCAAAATTCCAGTTTTGATTAGGAAACTAGAAATAAAACTCCAACAGAATATGGAAATGTTTGTATTCACTGATGTATTCCAAGTCCCTAGAACAGTGACTAGCACACAGCAGGCATTCAACAAACTTTTGTTGAAATAATGAAAAGTCATGTAAGGGGTATTGTCATTTGAATACTCTTGAAGGCCCTGAAATAGAGATAAAGACAGCAGAGTAGTAAATTGAAAAACCATTCAAGTTGTTAGGATACTCTCTTTAACACTCAACCTCATAGCAAAAACAACCAACTACCAAAACAACAAACTAAAAGGCAATAGTTGTAAAAAAAACAGCATGATTTTCCAAAGAAAGGGAGACAAAAGAATGAAAAGACACTTTGCGTAAGATATGCTATCTAGCACTCTGTGGTTAATCACATTTCAGTGAGACAGAATCCAGAATTTTGACCTACTATATTAATATTACAAACTGCTGTTAGCAGTGTATACAATGACTGCTTTTGGAAAAAAAATGGTTGTTTAATCTAAATGTTCTAAAAAACGGACAAATTCTTTATTATAGACAGCAAATAATGGAACGAAAATCCCAAAGTCATTAATTCAAAGAAACAAGAGTACACCTACATAAGTCTTTATTTTCCTGATTTTGATAGTATGTTTCTATTAGAACATGCAAAGATAACTGCAACAAAGAACATTAAGTGAAAAAAAAAAAAGCCTCCAGAAGAGAGCAAGCCTCTCTACAGGAATACCTGTAGAGAGAATAAAAGCAGGTTCCACGATTTCCCTCCATTTTTCACAAGCTTTTCTAATATTTTCTCTTTGATGGAACTAATGAATAACTGCCACTTATCACTAACATCTTCTTCTAGGTATGTGCTTTATATATTGCTTTCTTCTGAACAGACAGTTCTTCAAACTGTTCAAGTCTTTCAGCTGCGGCAATTTTTCTTATTTCTATTATGCTGCATTTCTTCCATGGAGTAACATAAAAACCAATTTAATAAACTCTTTTGCTTTCCAAAGACAGTTTCCAAAAGGCGGCACTACTGCATTTCAGTCAATATTATAATTCATTTCTCTATCCTTTTTATCGTTTAGCTCCACAATCTTTACTTACTTCAATAATTCCTAATACTATATAATTTGTCAGGATGATCATATCATGTTTTCTTCTATATTACATTAATACAGAAGACAGTGAACACTATCTCTCTAATCAATTCATACTTGCTTGAGGCAGTCGACATGTCCCCAACCTTGTAATAATAATAGATGTTATTTTCGTCTTGCCTTTTCAACTACTACAGAAATTTTGTAGTCTTTAAAAGGATAATTCATTGACTTTAGGGTCTTAGATTTTTGTTGTTGTCTACAGAAAGTTAAAACATATATTTTTTTCCTCACTGTAACATTTGGTTGAAAACATATATTCTAATAAACTCTAAACCAAATAGCTTTTTAAAGAGAACTAGAATTAAAATAATTGCAAACTCCGAGGATAGATTAGGTAACAATCCTAGAAAGAAAAAATACACAGGCCTTATTTTTTTAGAAATTCTTGAAGGATATTACAGTTCATTTGATAGATATCCTAAAATTACTAAAGTTGTTGAGATTTTATAAGCTCCAAATAGATTGATTTCTTCAGTACAGAAACACCTAAGTATTGTGGTACTTGAAAAGAGAAGCCAAAGAATCAAAGTTGAGTGTTTATTACCACTGTACATATAGTTTCTCATAAAACACTGAGAATATAGGAAATACACAAAGTTCTTTCTTACTCATCTTTTGTCCTTTGTGAGCCAATTTTCTCCCCCTTCTTAAAATCTGAGCTCAATCTCCTGCTCTTGGCACCATGCTTTAAAACCACAAAGAACAGATACCATTTTTCAATTGATGCTGAATTTAATTAGAAAGGGGGAAAATGCACTAAAGTATAACTTTCACAAATGCTACACACAAATTACACGTAAAATTTTTTAAGGCGGAGAAGTTGTTTTCAGGCACACGGCAGAGCCTGTAGCCCAAAATCAAGAGGTCTAAGAATGTAAGATAACAATCACATCAGCTAAGGTTACACCAAGTATTTGAGTACCTCACTATGACACTTTCATTCTGGTAAGGTGAAAGTGCCTCGTAATTTACGTAAAATATTCAGTCCCGCAATAAACCACCTCCTTAAAAGAGCAGCTACAGAGTTTCTGTGGCGTGTCAAGGAAGATGACACCACTGTATCTCACTGGGTCAAGGTTGAACTTTCGGGGAGCAGGGGTGGGCAAGTCGTGAGTCACACAAGAAGGCGCATGGTCTTGCAGACATGAGTGGAGAATTTTAACAACGCGTTTCGAATCCTTTGAAGAACGCCTTAAGAAAATTTTGTTAGGGAGCACATTTTCCATCGTACGCGTAGAAACAAAACTCACATAAATTCTGACCGGAGGCTGGTGATTAGCACAACTTGGTAGAATTACTTAACTTTTCACATAAAATACAATCCCAAGGCTTTAAGATATCGTCTATGCAAACGGCACCAAGCATCACCTTTTCGAGCCCTCGCCGGCACAGGAAGTGGTTTGGACAACCCCCAAAACATCACCCTTCCCCCACAGGAAGTGAGCTATGTTCCCCCTCCCCCAGGAGGGCCTTCCTCCCTTCCCCCAAACGGAAGTGAGCGCCCCCATTCAGTCAGCCTCAAACCGAGACAAACCAATGACAACAACGGCAAAAAGGGCTGATCTTCAGGGGGTGAAGGGCACCTCCACTGTGGTCACCCCCAGCCTCGCCTTGCTTACTGACCTGCTGACGATAAGGGCAGGCAGGGACCCGGGGCCTAAAGAAAGTCCCTCGCACAGAGGACAATTCCCTGAGCCCCTCTCAATCGCCTTCACGCTTCTCCGTCGTCTCACAGCAGGACAAAAATTCCTCCGCAGTGCTTTATTTTGATGCCTTTCTTTCCCTTTACCTAATCGCTAAACCACCTTCCCCTAGGCAACTTCTATTACCGCAGTAACATTTAAAATGGACCCAGTGAAGTGAAAAACAAAATATTATTCCCGATACCTACAGAAGAATGAAGGGATTATTTTGTTCAAATGCGGCGGACTACGTGATTACGCAAAGTGAGACATTTTCGCGGAGGTTTCTGGGAGATGTAGTTTTTTTTTTTTAGTTGCCAAGGCATACAGAAAGTATTGGGACTTAAATTGGTGACTACTATATACTGGAGTCCTTGAAAACATATATTTCGTATTCGACGGCAGGCTGACGTAGGGGGTGGGGCTCCGGCACCAAATAGGCCAATACTTCTTTCCCCGTTTCCTCTGAAATTGAATGGAACCGAAATTTCCCTTCACGCCTGCCCCAGGTCCTGGTCGTCCCTCCGTCTTCCTTTGGCCACGCCCTCCTCAGCCAATCAGTTGCCCTCTAGGTCTCATTCTCTTGAGGTAGGAACGCGAGAGGAGGGACCTCCCAGCGACTCCTCCTGCGGGGCTGAGGCGAGCCAGGGGAGAGGGCCGAGGGCCTGTGCGCGCGCGCGTGCTCGCTCCTCAAAGAGCGCGGCGGCGAGTGCGCGCGCGGAGGGGCGGCGCGCGGGGCTGGGAGGAGGCGGGCAGGCTGGTGGGCTGGGCGGGCGGGCGGCCGGCGGCCGGGAGCGCGCGGTGGACTCAGCGGCGGCGAGCAGTTACTTAGTTGTTAGACGGTGTCAGTTGCTCTGTGGCGGCGGCCGCGGTCACCAGGGAGGGGACGGGACGGCCAACGATGGTGGTCACTGCGGCGGCGTGTGCACCCCTCAGGTAACAGAGACAGGGCTGCCCGTGTGCCCTCGGTTCTCCTCTCCTCTCGCGCCGGCTTGTGGGACTTGGGTCGCCGCGGGGTGAGGACGCTGACCCGGGGGAATCCGGGCGGGGCTGCGCGGGGTCTGGGTGGCGCCGCCGCGGGGACTCGGGCGGCCGGTGCGTCCGGCCCGGCGGGGGCTCTCTGGCCCCGGCCGCCCCCGCGCACTGCCGCCCCCAGGCCCGCCGGCGCCGCGCGCCCCCTCGCGCCTCCAGCCGCCCCGGCTCCCGCCCCCTCCCTCGGCGGCGGCGGCGGCCCCGGTGGCTCGGCGCCCCCCAGAGGAGGGAAAGTTGGGACCTGGCGGCGACGGACGCCCCCGGGCGCGGCTGGGAGGCTGCTGGGGAAAGTGAAGCCTGGAGGAGCTGGACGCGGGGAGGCTGGGGCAGGAAGGGCGCTGCTCGCTGTTGCTGAGTCTCCACGGACACCCCGGTACAAACCTAGGAGGATCCGGCGCAGCCTCGCCAGCAGCGCCGGGACGAAACCCGGTGGCTCTTTGCCTGCTCACTTCGCGCTGCGGCTTGTGAGCCCCCTAACGCGCGGGTTTGCTCTGTTTGGGGATTTTGAGAGGTTCGTTCGATCAGTTTGTTTCTCCTTTGCCCTTTGACTCATCCGTCCTTGTAGCTTTTCTTACCTCCCGCGATGAGGATTTGCTGTCTGAACCCCCTTGCCTACCCTGTCCCCGTCGACTGCACCATCCATCTGAGAGCTTATTTCATTTTTCGTCCTTTGACTAAGTTAAAGACTGCTGAGAGCAACAGGAAAGAGGAGCCTTCCCACCTTTAACCTTTAAATGTTGCTTTCTTGCAATCCGTTTTTTTTTTTTTTAAAGATCCAAGTTTAGGAATTTGAGCGCTGTGGAATGGAGTTTTTGGAAGGCTGGCGTAGAGGAGATAGTGACGAGTTAAAGGAAAACTATGATTTCATCTTTATTGGCCTTGCTATTGAAAACCTAATACATTTTTCTTCTGCCTGTGTTTAATGTGGTAGGATTATACGTTGAATTAAGTAGTTGGAGACTTACATAAAAGGCTATTTTTAGGTCTTTGGGTGGTGTATGTCAACTGCTTTTCGCCTGAATTGGGATTGCCTTGAGGATTCTGTTTTGGGGCCTACCTACTGATTTTTGTTCAGCCACAACGTCTTTTTTCCCTGATAAATGAAGTTATGTAGTGATGTGTATAGTTGGAGAACCCGTGTTGCTCTCTGCAGTGTGAAAGTGAAAAACGTGAATTATCCATAGGGGTAAAACTTGCCATGAACCATCTTGGATGCTTGCTTCACGATGGCTTCTCCTGTGATTTGAGAACTTTTTGAGATAGCTCAATTCACTGAGTACCTTAATTACTTTCTGAAGTGCCTGTCACTTCTCTTTGGTGACTCCTTTAGTATATGACATGTTTTCTTGGCTTCAAAGATGGGAGTTACACAGTCTTGGCCCAGAGATTAACAGTTAACAATGGAAGTAGAATTCATACCATTGCTAGTGAGTTTTGGCTATGACCAACTCACAAACTATGTGAAAAAACAAACATCTTTCCATCGCCGTCAGAGGGGAAGAGGGGCAAATATTTTATCATATCTTTATTTTGGAAACTCTAACATGACTATACTATGTGGGAAAAAATGTCAAGTTATTTTCTTTAAGACTTTTTGAAGTGTGGTCCTCCTTTTCCCCATCTACCCCCCATTTAGGGGCTGACATTTATGTTTGGCTGGGTTCCAGGGTGAGAAGGAAAGTATTTTGGTGAAAGGAAAAGATAAGATTAATTGAACACTTATGATACTATGACTTTTCATTTTACCCAGTGAGAGTATAGAGAAATTTCCTCAATCATGTTCGTACCCCATTAACATTCTGTAAGAATTCATTTTTAAGAGTCTACCCTGAAGCCATAAAGAAATAATGTCACTTCATAACTGTTCCTGACAATCACATTAAAAAATGTGTTCCTGGAATACATTGTATGTGTTCTCATATAAACATTTATCTTTGTACATTTATGGTAATGTAAATATTTAAGTCTGAGAGCTTAAAAACTTTTATTTGCCTATTTGCATACATGTTTTTCAACATCTAGCAGTGCCAACCATATTTGCCAAATAAGCATCAGCCATAAGTTCTTGCTTTGGCACATTTCATATAATAACTCTTCTAAATTGCTCCATAGTGAAGCATCATGAGATTAGCATTTGCTTCATGAGAGAGATTTGTTGTTGTTTTTAACTGTAATGATGTGCTGTTTAAGTGGAACAGGTGCTGGGCTCTAGCTGTTTGTGTTGAAACCTGCCAAATCATACTCTTTTGTTGGATGGGCTGTTTAAATAATTTGGGAACCAGACTGTGGCCCCTGGCATGCCAAGTTTGAGTTCAAGGCCCCATATTACTGCTGCAAATCCGTTTTCACTGTATGAGGCAGATGTGTGTCATGAACTTTATTTTCTCATTGCCGTTCTGTCTCTAATTCCTACTCCCTACTGCCACTAGAGCTCATGGGGAAGTCTAGGCTCCTTCACTGCTGGTTTGTTTTTCTTGGAGAACTAGAAATTCTAGTAACTTTCAGGCCAGGAATAGATAGTTATTTGTTTGACAAATTTTTTGATTGCCTTTTAAATGGTAGGCATGGTGTTGGGCCCTGAGTATATGTAGAATTATAGTCCTTTTTGCAGGGATTGTACAGTTTAGGAGGAGAAGATAGCTGATAATCAATAATTACAACGTGGTGTGAAATAGGCAGAGATGTAAGCAGATTCCTGTGGATGGGAAGCCCAGAGGAGGGGTAGTTCATGAAGACTTGAGGTCTTGGGGTGAGGGAGTGTCCTGAAATACGTCTTAATGGGTTATTTGAGCTAAACTTTAAAAATAGATAGGAATTAACTAGGTTCAGAAAGAGGGGAAAGACTTTTTAGACAGTGCTGTCCTATAAAAATATAATATGAGCCACAAATGTGTCACATATATTTTTAAACTTTCTAATAACCACATTAAAAAAGTAAAAAGCGAAATTAATTTTAATAATACATTTTATCTAACCTGATATAGCCAAAATAGTATCATTTCAACATGTAATCAATATAAAAAACGTATTACTGAGATATTTGACATTCCCTTTTTCATACTAAGTCTTCAGAATCTGGTGTGTATTTTATACTTGTAACACATCTCAATATGGACTGGCCACATTCAAGTACTCAGTAGCCACAGGTGGACAGCACAGTTTTAAAATAGGGGCCGATGAAGTCGCAAGAAGCCAAATCACTGAATGTCTTATTAACCAAGCTAAGGAGCTTTAACTTTATCCTAAGGCTGTGAGGATTTAGTAGGGGGAAAAATTATACTGTGATAGGATCACATTTGTGTTTTAGACCTATCTTGTTGATGGATTAGAGAAGGGCAAAACTGGAAGCTGGCTGGTTAGGAAGCCATTCCTGGTGGGAACTGTTGAGGAATGTAGAAGAGGAGTGGATGTATGAGAGACTTAGGAAGTATCATCAACAGGGTAAATAATTGGATTATGGAATTGAGCAAGATTTAAGATTTAGGATGAGTTCCACATTTCTGTTAGTGAGCTACTGAATGGACAGGCAACTGAAGAGAAGCCAACCATCTGTGCCAGAAGACCAAAGATGAAAAAAGGAAACTGAGAGATTTGTCATGGAAGGTGAGGGAGGAGAATATTTCAAGGACTAGTAGTGGTCAACACTGTATCCAGCCATGAAAAGGCCAAATAAGATAAGGACTGAATAAACTCTAAGACTTAGTGATTAAGATGTCTTTGTAACTTCACCTCAAGCAGGTAGCTACATTGTAATGGATTGAGGGGCTTGAATAGTGAATGACAGCTAGAAGTGTAGCTAATTAAGAGGATGCATATTTTCAACAAAGGATTGAAGGAAAGAGTATAGATGGAGGGAAATACAGGGATTTAGAGAAGTTTACTCCCCTCTTTTTTTAAATTAAGAAGGTCTTGGGCATGCTTCTGTGGGATTGGAAAGAACCAGTGGAGGGGAGAAATTGAAAGAGAGGAGGAGGAGTGGGGAGGGGGAAGGGGGAGAGAGAGAGGAGAGAGGTGATTGATGGACCTGAGGATTTGGAGGCAGTAGGAAGAGATGGGATCCAAGGCATAGGCAGAGAAACTGGCCTTGGGTAGGAGGTGGTTTTCCTTTTCCAGTGAGCAGAAAGGAAAGAAGTAAAGTTGGAGGCCTTGTAAATAAATTTATAACTGCCAGAGGAAGGAAGGAGAATGAGTTGTTGACTTGTCTTCTGTCATTTTTGGGTACCTCCTAAGAGTGAAGAAGGACATGATGGAATAGGGGTTCTGAAAAGAGTACATGAGTTTATAACAGCTTCTGAGGTGGGGGGTCGGGGGGAGTTGGGGTAGATGCACAGACAGACACATGACTAGGAAAATGAAAAAGGATTGTTAGCATTGAGGACCCATTTGAGATTGTAGACCTTGGATTTCTAGGGATACCAATTTTCATGGTGGTTTGGTTTTTCTCCAGCAGTGATCGCTTTGGGTATAGCTGAAGAAAATATTTAATACTGACAAGAACTCATAGGGTGGGCACTGTTATTCTCCTTGATTGTAAGATGAACAGCTGGGATTTGAACCCTGGTGGTTCAGTTCCAAGCCCAGGCTGTTATCCATTGCTTTGCAGATGCCTGCTTCGTAGAGATATCTGAAGGACAATTGGTTGAAGGAATTAGTGATATTGAGGATTGTGACTGAAATGAACAACTGTGGGGTCCAGGCTGGGTTTGAGCAGAAAACCTGGAACGGGTAATTCAACTGGGAGAAAATGAAGGGCATGAAATGCTAAAGGTCACTGTGAAGAGCTGGTGAGGAGGGAGCAGTAATATTAGCTTTTATTTGTGGAGTACTTACTGTGTGCTAGACACTAATACGTTATTTCTGATTCTAACACTAACTCTTCTGTGTAAGTTTTATTAATGTTATAGTCTTCCCTTTGTCATTCTCCTTAAGATGAAACTGAGGATTAGAGAGGTTAAATAACATGTCCAGAGACACACACTATCAAGTGGTGGAACCAGGGTTCAAAGCCTATTCTTTCTTCTTCAAACCATATTCTTCCTAAGTAAGGAGATAAGAAGAAAAATGTGATAATGATAACAAGTGGTGGAAAGACACTGGGATATTTAATTTAGGATTTCAGAGGTGAATCATTCATTTAACAAATGTTTGTCGAGCATTAAAATGTGCCAGGCATTGTGCTAGGTATGCAGGTTACAGTAGTGAATCAAACAGACAAAAATTTCTGCCCTCGTGGATCTTACATTCTAGAGAGGGTGAGATAGGCATTAAACAAAATAAATAATTTATTGTTAGGGTTATTGTTACCTCAGAAGGTGATAGATAGGTGATGTAGAGAAAAATCAAGCTGACAACAGGGACAGGAATGCTAAGGGATGTGTGCACCTTTTTTTTTTTTTTTGCTGAGGAAGATTGGCCCCAAGCTAACATATGTTGCCACTCTTCCTCTGTTTTGTCTGTGGGTCACTGACACAGCATGGCCACTGATGAGTGGTATAAGTCCAAACCCAGGCCACTGAAGCAGAGAGTATTGAACCTAACCACTAGGCCACAGGGCTGGCCCTGTGTGCACTTTTAAAGAGGATGTCTGGGAAGGATTTGGTGAGACGTGAGGAAAGATAAGTTAAAAGTTAAGGAATTAAGGAGACACACTAGGTAGAAGAAACATTTTGCATTGACCTTGCAGCAGAGGTGTCCCAGAACCCTAAGAGGCCAGTGTGCCTGGACTGGAGTGAGTAGAAGAGTAGACAGTGGTATAGTCAGAGAGATCTGGATTACATGGAGCCTCTAGGCCATTGTAAGGACTTGGGTGTTTACTTTGTGAGATGGGAACCATTACAGGATTTTTAGCAAAGGAGTGACATGATCATATTATGCTTTAAAAACTTCACTCTGGCCAGTGTGCTGAAAGTAGCCTAAGGAGGTAAAGAGTAAAAACAAGAAGACTAGTTAGGAGCCTCTCTTAAAAAATCCAGTTGAGAGACAGTGGTGTCTTAGACCAGGGAATTCATGAAAAGTGGTTGGATCTTTTTTTTTTTTTAACTTTTTATTATGAAATAATGTTAGATTTACAGAAGAATTGAACAGATAGCACATAGAGTTCCCTTATACCAATTTGTCTCAACCTCTGCACTATTGACATTTTGGACTAGAGAATCCTTTGTTGTGGGGGGTTCCCTGGTCTCTATCCTGTAGATACCAGTAGCACTCCCCCAGTTGTAACAATAAAAAATGCCTCCAGACATTACCAAATGCCCCCTGTGGGGCAAAATTGCTCCTGTTAAGAACCACTACCATATACCCTTCACCGTGTTTCCCCAGTTTTAACATCTTACATACCCATAGTACATTTGTCACCCTAAGAGATTAGTATTGGTACAATGCTTGAACCAAACTCCAGACTCAGTGTTTCACCAGTTTTTTCCACTCAAATCCTTTTTCCATTCCATCATCCAAACCAGGACACTACATAGCTTTTAGTTGTCTCTTTTATCTCCGCCAATGTATGACAGTTTCTTGGTCTTTCCTTGTCTTTTATGACCTTGATATTTTTAAAGAATACTAGTCAGTTATTTTGTAGAATGTTCCTCAATTTGAGTTTGTCTGAAGTTTTCTCATGATTAGACTGGGGTTATGGATTTGGGGGGAAAGTATCACAGAAATGGGATACCCTTCTTCTTCTTCTTTTTCTTTTTTGCTGAGGATGATTCACCTTGGGCTAACATCTGCTGCCAATCTTCCTCTTTTTATATGTGAGCTGCCACCACAGCATGGCCACTGACAGATGAGTGGTGTAGGCCTATGCCTAGGGAAAAAACCTGAACTGCCAAAGTGGAGCATGCTGAACTTAACCAAGATGCCACTGGGGCTGACACTGAAGTGTCCTTCTTATCGTGTCATATAAGAGATACATGATACCAACATGTCTTTTTTTCTTTTTTAATTTAATTTAATTTAATTTTGAGGAAGATTAGCCCTGAGCTAACTACTGCCAGTCCTCCTCTTTTTTTTGCTGAGGAAGCCTGGCCCTGAGCTAATATCAGAGCCCATCTTCCTCCACTTTATATGTGGGATGTCTACCACAGCATGGTGTGCCAAGCGGTGCCATGTCTGCACCCAGGATCTGAACCGGTGAACCCTGGGCCGCTGAGAAGCGAAACGTGCACACCTAACTGCTGCACCACCGGGCCAGTCCCCCAACATGTCTTATCACTGGTGATTACCTTGTTAAGATGGTTTCTGCCAGATTTCTTCACTGGAAATATGGTTATTTATTAAATTTTTCAATTTAATGTTTAATATTTATTAGTATTTATTTCTTAATATTTGTCATAATTATTTAGTATTTTTTATTTAATGTTTTTAATTTAAATTTATTGTATTATACTAAATTTATTATTTATTATTATTTTTCCCTTTCCATATTCTGTTCATTATAAGCAAGCTACTAAGTCCAGTACACGCTCAAGGGAAGGGGAATCAAACTCCACTTCTTGGAGGGAGGAGTACCAAAGAATTTGTGGACATATATATATATATTTTTAAAATTTTTTTTACTGTGGTATAAATAGTTTATAACATTGTGAAATTTCAGTTGTACGTTAATATTTGTCAGACACCATATAAATGTGCCCCTGCACCCTTTGTGCACACTCCCTCTTCCCCCTGGTAACCAATAAATTGTTCTCTTTGTTGTAAGTTGGTTTATATTCCACATATGAGTGAAATTATACAGTGTTTATCTTTCTCTGTCTGGCTTATTTCGCTTAACATGATGCCCTCAAGGTCCATCCATGTGGCTGCGAATGGGACGATTATGTCCTTTTTTATGGCTGAGTAGTATTCCATTGTATATATACAGCACATCTTCTTTATCTAATCATCAATCGATGGGCACTTGGGTTGCTTTCACATCTTGGCTATTGTGAATAATCCTGCAATGAACATAGAGGTGCATAAGTCTCATTGTATTGTTGATATCAAGTTCTTTGGATAAATACCCAGTAGTGGGATAGCTGGGTCATATGGTAATTCTATTTTTAATTTTTTGAGAAATCTCCATACTGTTTTGCAAAGTGGCGGCACCAGTTTGCATTCCCACCAGCAGTGGATGAGGGTTCCCTTGTCTTCACAATCTCTCCAACATTTGTTATTTTTTGTCTTGGTGATTATAGCCATTCTAATGGGTGAAAGATGATATCTAAGCATGGTTTTGATTTGCATCTCCCTGATGATTAGTGATGCTGAGCATCTTTTCGTGTGTCTATTGGCCATCTGTAGATCTTCTTTGGAAATATCTGTTCATATCCTCTGCCCACTTTTTGATTGGGTTATTTATTTTTCTGTAGTTCAGTGGTGTGAGTTCTTTATATATTATGGAGATTAACTCCTTATTGGATATATAATTTGCAAATATTTTCTCCCACTTGGTGGGTTATTTTTTCATTTTGTTCTTGGTTTGTTTGCCTTCCAGAAGCTCTTTAGTCTCATGAAGTCCCACTTGTTTTTTCTTTTGTTTCCCTTATCTGAGTGGACATCATATTAGTAAAGATCCTTTTAAGGCTCATGTCAAAGATTGTACTGCTTATATTTTCTTCCAGAAGTTTTATGGTTTCAGGTCTTACCTTCAAGTCTTTGATCCATTTTGAGCCTGTTTTTGTGTATGGAGAAAGATAATGATCTATTTTCATTCTTTTGCATGTGGCTGTCCAGTTTTCCCAGCACCATTTATTGAAGAGGCTTTCCTTTCTCCCTTGTATGTTCTTGGCTCCTCTGTCAAGGAATAGCTGTCCGTAGATGTGTGGTTTTATTTCTGGGCTTTCAACTCTGTTCCATTGATCTGTGTGCATGTTTTTGTACTAGTACCATGCTGTTTTGATTACTATAGCTTTGTAATATGTTTTGAAGTCAGGGATTGCGATGCCACCAGCTTTGTTCTTGTTTCTCAGGATTGCTTTGGCTATTTGGGGTTTTATATTTCCCCTTATGAATGTTAAGATTCTTTGTTCTATTTCTGTGAAGAATGTCATTGGGATTCTGATTGGGACTGCCTTGAATCTGTAGATTGCTTTAGGTAGTATGGCCATTTTAACTATGTTTATTCTTCTAGTCCATCTGCATGGAATATCTTTCCATTTCTTTATGTCATTATCGATTTCTTTCAGTAATGTCTTATAGTTTTCCTTGTATAGGTCTTTCACCTCCTTGGTTGAATTTATTCCTAGATATTTTATTCTTTTTGCTGCGATTGTGAATGGGATTGTATTCTTGAGTTCTTGTTCTGTTAGTTCGTTACTAGAGTATAGCAATGCCACTGATTTTTGCCACTTTGCTGTAGTTGTTGATTATTTCTAATAGTTTTCAGATCGATTCTTTAGGGTTTTTTATATATAAAATTGTGTCATCTGCAGACAGTGAGAATTTCACTTCATTGGTGCCTATTTGGATTCTTTTATTTCTTTTTCCTGCCTAATTGCTCTGGCAAAAACCTCTCGTACTATGTTGAATAAGAGTGATGAAAGTGGGCACTCTTATCTTGTTCCTGCTCTCAGTGGGATGGCTTTCAGTTTTTCCCCATTTAGTATGATGCTGGCAGTGGGTTTGTCATATATGGGCTTTATTATGTTGAGGTATTTTCCTTCTATACCCATTTTATTTAGAAATTTTTATCATGAACAGATGCTGGATCTTGTCAAATGCTTTCTCTGTGACTATGGAGATGATCATGTGGTTTTTGTTCCTCCTTTTCTTAATATGTTGTATCACATTGACTGATTTGTCGATGTTGGACCATCCCTGTGTCCCTGGTATGAATCCCACTTGATCATGCCTTATGATCTTTTTAGTGTATTGCTCTATTTGGTTTGCCAATATTTTGTTGAGCATTTTTGCATCTGTCTTCACCAACAATATTGCCCTGTAATTTTCCTTCTTTGTGTCATCCTTGTCTGGTTTTGGGATCAGAGTGAGGTTGACCTCATAGATTATGTTAGGAATATTTCCATCTTCCTCAATTTTTTGGAATAGTTTGAAAAGAATGGGTGATAAATTGTCTTTGAATGTTTGGGAGAATTCTCCTGAGAAGCTGTCTGGTCCTTCACTTTTATTTTTGAGGAGATCTTTGATTACTGTTTCAATCTCTTTATTTGTGATTGATCTATTCAGATTCTCTATTTTTTCTTGATTTGGTTTGGGAGGTTGTAAGAGTCTAAGAATTTATCCATTTCTTCTAGATTGTCTGGTTTGTTGGCATATCGTTCTTCATAATACTCTCTTATGATCTTTTGTATTTCTGTGGTTTCCATTGTAATTTATCCTCTTTCATTTCTAATTTTATTCGTTTGAGCCTTCGCTCTTTTTTTCTTAGTGAGCCTGGCTAAGGGTTTGTCAGTTTTGTTTATCCTGTCAGAGAACCAGCTCCTTGTTTCATTGACCCTTTTTGTAGTCTTTTTTGTTTCAATTTCATTTACTTCTGCTCTAATTTGTATTATTTCCCTCCTTCTGCTGAGTTTGGGCTTTGTTTGCTGGTCTTTTTCTAATTCTGTTAGGTGTATTTTAAGATTGTTTATTTGAGCTTTTTCTTGTTTAATGTGGGCCTGTATTGCTATAATTTTCCCTCTTAGGACTGCTTTTGCTGTATCCCATAAGAGTTGGTCTGGTGTGTTTTCATTCTCATTTGTCTCCAAGTGTTTTTTGATTTCTCCCTTTATTTCTTTGATGACCCATTGGTTGTTCAGTAGCATGTTGTTTAGTCTCCACATTTTCATTTCTTTTCCAGATTTTTTCTTGTAGTTGATTTCTGGTTTCATGGCATTATGTTTGGAAAAGATTGTATATATGATATCAATATTCTTAAATTTATTGAAGTTTGCCTTGTTTCCCAATATATTGTCTATCCTTGTAAATGTCCCATGTGCACTTGAGAAGAAGGTATATTTTACTGTTTTTGGCTGGAGTGCTCTCCATATATCTATTAAGTTCAGCTGCTGTAGTTTTTCATTTAAGTCCAATGTTTCCTTGTTGACTTTCTGTCTGGATGATCTATCCATTGGTGTAAGTGGGGTGTTGGTGTCCCCTACTATTACTGTGTTGTCCTTATCTCCTTTTAGGTTTGTCAATAGTTGCTTTATTACTTTGGTACTCCTATGTTGGGCACATACATGTTTATAAGTGTTATGTCTTCTTGGTGAAGAGTCCCTTTTCTCATTGTATACTGCACCCTATGTCTCTCTTTACCAATTTTATCCTGAAGTCTACTTTGTCTGATATAAGTATTGCAACAGCTGTTTCCTCTTTTTGCCATTGTAGTATTCTCTTCCATCCCCTCACTCTGAGCCTATGTTTCCTAGAGGCAGCGTATTGTTAGGTCTTGTTCTTTAATCCATCCTGCCACTCTGTGCCTTTTGATTGGAAGATTCAGTCCATTTACATTTAGAGTGATTATTGCTATATGAGGGCTTAATACTGCCCCCTTAGCCCTCATTTCCCAGTTCTTTTGCATTTCCTTTGTTTCTTATCCCGTGTATTTCAGACTACCAATTTGATTAGGTAGTTTTCTCTGTTGGTTTTCTTCGTTTTCTCCTTGTTTATTGTAAATGTTTCTGTTCTAATTATTTTTTTAGTGGTCACCCTTAGGTTCGTATAAAAAATCTCATAGTTGAGGTAGTCCATTTTCTGATAGCCTCTTATTTCCTCAGACTATACTGATTCCATCCCTTTCCTCTTCCCTTTCTAAGTTATTTTTGTCATATCTTTTTCCATCTTGTGTTGTGAGTTTGTGGTTAAAATGATGAGATCATTTTTGTTTTGGTGTTTTCCTTTTCTTTATCCTGGATATTAAAGTTAAGTGTTTACTAACCTGATCTGATAGAGAGCTGCCATTTTCTGATTATTTCCTACCTATTCATCTCCTTACTCAGGGCCTTGTAGCCCCTTTCCTATTTTTTTTTTTTTTCAGATAGGAGGACTTTTTTGAGGATTTCGTTTAGGGGGGGTGTCTTGTCACAATGAGCTCCGTTAGCATTTGTTTATCTGGGAGAGTTTTTATTTTTCCGTCATATCTGAAGGAGATTTTTGCTGGATAGAGTATTCTTGGCTGAAAGTTTTTGTCTTTCAGAATTTTGAATATATCATTCCACTCTCTCCTGGCCTGTAAGGCTCCTGCTGAGAAACCCACTGAAAGCCTGATAGGGGTTCCTTTGTAAGTTATTTTCTTCTGCCTCGCTGCCCTTAGTATATTTTCTTTGTCCCTGACTTTTGCCAGCTTCACTGCTATGTGCCTTGGAGTGGGTCTTTTTACATTGACATTGTTAGGAGATCTGGAGGCCCCTTTCACATGGATTTCCAGCTCCGTCCCTGGGTTTGGGAAGTTCTCAGCTATTATTTCTTTGAACAAGCTCTCTGCTCTATTCTCCTTCTCTTCCCTTCTTGCATACATATAATTCTTATGTTGCATTTCCTGATTGTGTCTGATATTTCTCTGAGAGCTTCTTCATTTCTTTTTAGTCTTAGTTCTCTCTTCTCCTCTGTCTGAAGCATTTCTATAGTACTATCATCTAACTGCCTGATTCTCTCTTCCATATTGTCAGCTCTCTTGTTTAGGGAATCCAGATTTTTCTTTATTTCACCCATTGTGGTTTTCATCTTCAGCAATTCTGATTGGTGGTTCTTTATGGTTTAAATCTCCTTTGTGAAGAAGCTCCTGAATTCACTAATTTGTCTTTCTGTATTTTCTTGTAATTCGTTGAGGTTTTTTTTATGATAGCTGTTTTGAATTCTTTGTTGTTTAAATTATGGATTTCTGTGTCTTCAGGTTGGTTTCTGGATACTTGTCACTTCCCTTCTCATCTGGAGCTTTGATATACCTACTCATATTGCTTGATGGATGGATTTTTACTTCTTCGTGTTGCTCTTATCTGGTCACAGCTGCCACATACTGCCTACTGGGTGGGGATCAGGCACTATGTATTCTGGGCCTGGCATGAGCAGGGGCTCCACACCTCCAGCTGCTGACTGCTTTTCTTCCCGAGCAACTGTTCGATGGCAGATCTGGAGCACTGGGCAGGGGTAGGGGTACTCTCATTCCCTAGCACTTCCCCCACCTCTGCTCATCTCTCTGTATGGAGTTCTGGATGATTGAAGGACTGTGCACTTTCCCTTTCCCCAACTGCCGCTGCCTCCCTCTCTGCTCTGTGCTCTGGGCCATAGTGGGGCTGGAGTGCTGGTTGGGGATGGAGCACCTCTCCTCACTTGCATACTTTCCCTGCCTCCGCTGCCATGCTCTCTGCGCTGGTCGATTATGGGCCTGGAGTACCAGAAGGGGATGTGAGACCTCTCCTTACCTGCACACTTTCCCTGCCGCTGCTACCAAGCTCTCTGCACCATGCTCCGGGCAGTCCTAGGGCTCAAGTTCCAGGCAGGGATGGGGCACCTCCCTTACCTCTGCAATTTCACCACTGCCACTGCCACACTCTCTGTGCTGTGATGTAGATGATTCTTGGGATGGAGTGCTGGGTGGGGATGTGGCACCTCTTCTCACCTGTTCACTTTCCTTGCTGCCACTACCATGCTCACCACACTGTGCTCTGGAAGATTCTGGGGCTGGAGTACCAGGTGTGGACTGGGCGCCCTTTTCATCCGTGCCCTTCCCGCCGCTGCAGCCCTTCTCATTCCACAGAGCTCCTGCAGATCAGCTTCCCCTTCTTCTGGCAGATCCAGCCCCACCACCACCTTCAGGGCTAGGGCAGGAAAAATACAAGATGAACCTGAAGCATCTGGTAGTGCTAGAGAATAAAGAAGTGTAAATGTACCTTCAGGCATATGACTGCATCGGTTTTTCAGATGTCTTTTGTGTTGTGTACATGTCCTCTGTTGGTTTATCAATGTCCTTTTGGTTGTATCTTAGAGGGGAGAGTCCAAGGGAAAAGCTCACTCTGCTGTGATGCTAATGTCACCACTCCTTTGTGGACATATATTAAAACCACCACAATAGTTGGTAAATATCTTGGGGGAGATGCTTTGAAGCTTTGCCAGTATCCTGTTTCACCCCACTAATTTTAGCATTCATCAGTGGATCTTGCATGCAGTAATGATTGCTATATTGTTCTAAAAGTAGTTTTTATTTCTCTCATTTTTTATGCATTTATTAATTGGAAGTCTTTTGTAAGGAAGTTTTGTCCCTTCTCATCTATCTATCTATTTAATCATTTATATCAGTTCCAATTCATGGATATTTATTTTATCCTTAGGATTATAATTCAGTGCTATGATTATTTATTTTGTTGACCAAATTATTCCAGTTTTTGCCATTGGGAGCTGTTTTAGGGTTGACTTCTGTGTTCTTTGATGTGCTCTTATCCTTTGTGTGTGTACATTTACACTTCTTTATTCTCTAGCACTACCAGATGCTTCAGGTTCATCTTGTATTTTTCCTGCCCTAGCCCTTGACTCATTTCTCCAAGAAACCCTGGTTCCTTTTTTTGGAGAAGGGTATTTTGAGGCCAAGATCTGGATGTTAGGTGTGCTTGTTACTACTGGGGAGTCACTGCTTCTAGACACTCTCAGTGGACAGAGAGCTATGAAATTTATGTATGTATACCAATCTATGTTTCCACACATATGTATGTTTATTTCTGTATGTAAAAATAGGCTTGCGTTCATACCTATATGTCTGACTAAATGGATATGTTTTGATCCAACTAGGTTTGCTGATAGATTGGATGTGGAATGTGAAAACAGAAGAGTTAAGGATGAATCTAAGGTGAGCAACTGGAAGGATGGAGTTGTCATTAACAAAGAGGAGGTTTCTGAGGAGAGTTCAAGAGTTCTGTTCCAGACTGGCTAAGTTTTTGAGATGTCTAACAGACATGCTAATAGAGATGTCAAGTCAATAGTTGAACATAGGAATCTGAGTTCAGAGGAGAATGATCTAGGTTGGATACATCTGGGAGTTGTTAGTATAGATATCACCTGAGGAGTGAGTGTAGCTAGCAAAGAGATTCAAGGACTCGCTCCTGGGTGTTTCAGTCAGATCCTCCTGGAGCAGTTCTGCAAGATAATAAGGATTGGAGTGTGGCTATAGGTAGCTTTTGTATTCATCATTAATAAACACTCCATATCTGTTATTTGCTAAAGCACTGAGCTGTTTCGGGGGTTAGCAGAGCTCCCTTCTTTCATAAATCTACAATCTAAGATGAAACAAATTACAGTCTTAAGAAGATGGTACCAATGGAAGGCAAGTACCAGGTAATGATGCAAATATAACATACTAGAGAAACTTGTTAGAGTACATGGACGTAAGAAACATGAACTCAAACGTGTGCCAGCTATATATCAACACAGATATAAGTGTGCGTCAGTCAAGAAACTTGTCATAGTTTCTTGCATACGCTAGTAATTATCAACAAGCAGAGCTCCTCTGTATGTTGACCTTGGTTTCACAGGTTGCTTCTGCTCTTGGTCCCCTGCCATTGTAGGGTCTTGGGTTGGTAATTGTGCCTGTAGTCATTGGCTGTCAATTAACCTATTCAGTGAACTCGCTAGGACGGTTTCTGCTGTGCTTAACTTTTTAACTTTTGCCTGTCTGTAATGTGAATTGCACAATCAAGGGGATTGAAGTCAAGACTGCTTAAAATAAGGTGAAGCAGACGTGACCGTACCATCTTCTGTGGACATATTTATTTTTTGACTGCTTCTTTTATGGATGGTCTTAGACATTTCACATTTATCATTTGGTTATTAAAGTCATACCCAAAATGCAATTATAGAACTTTAAAAGTAATGTAAACATGTAATGTAGTAAACTGAGGTTTTAGTAAAATATTTTAATTTCCACTCCTTTGCACCAAAAATGGGTAGGCTTTCATTGCCAGCTGCTAAGAGGTGGTATAACATGAGACAGGCGAACAGTACGTATTGAGTAATTACTTGTCAATTACACTTTAGGAACTGTAAGAAAAATAAGGGATTTATTTACTTTATGGGATAGGGGGCAGAGTATTGCAGGATTCTATTCTCAGTTCTCCTGCTCAATGGCTGGTAAAGCTGTTATCCATTTGTATGTACTGGTATGTTGTATTCATTAATTGTGGGAAACTTGAGCATATTTATATGCTGAGTAGAAAGAGACTGTACCTTGACTGCAAAGACTTTGTCTTATTAGCGTAGTCCCTCACATGTAATGGGTACTCCAATAGTTGTTTGAGTTAAGGAATCACATAAGATACTTGACTCTTATAAAGTAAGACACAAAGAGTTATTTAGCTTGTTCAAGAAAACTTAAGGTACTAAAAAGTTTAATTGTCTAAGTCAGAGTTAGAGCAAAATAAAATAAATCTGTATGGTAACATCCTCATTTTAGGATAAGCCAAACAAATAACACTACTCTATAAAAACATGATCGCTATCCTTCAAGTAGCTCATGATCCTACCTTCCAGGAATAGTCAAGAATTCTAGTTCAGGAGTCAAACTGCCTGAATTTGAATCCTGGCTCAACTACTGACTTATTAGCCATGTGACCTTAAGTTAGTTTCTTAACTGTGCTTCAGTTTCCTCATTTGTAAAAGGGGGATAATATTTGTACCTACTTTATGAGGTTGTAAGGTGAAATAAGAATATGTAGAAAGCACGTAAGTGTTTGACAAACAATAAGTGTTTAATTAATTTTAACTGTTCTAAAAATGCTGAGAGACTAATATCTTAAGGTTTTTGATTTTCTAAAAATTCATGTGTGATGAGTGATAAGTAAAGGAAAAATTTAAAAACCCTATGTGAAAAAGGGAAAAAGACTGATGGGAAGTAACCCGATATACTCATAGTGATGTGTTGAAACTATAAATAATAGGTTTTCTACTTTTTGCTGTCTCCATTTTTTTCCCTTTTAATTTGTTTAGCAGATTTTTATTAAATATTTGACTATAAGCCAGACATTGGGCTTTCGTGAGCATAGTACTTGTTGAGAGTCAGCATTGCATTGTGGTTAAGAGCATGGATTCTGGACCCAAACTGCCTGGGATTGAATCTCATCTCTGCCACTTAGTAGCTGTGTGATCTTGGGAAAATTATTTTTCTATGCCTTAGTGTTTTCATCTGTAAAATGGGGATAATGCTAGTACCTTCCTCAGATGATTTTTAATGAGGTAATATTGGAAAAGTGCTTAAAATAGTGCCTAGGGTGTAGTAAGTATCATGTGTTTGTTGATTAAATTAAGGATGGTAGAAATATTACATTTAAAAATTAATGAAAGATTTTAGCTACCCAGTGTATTTATAGGTTTATCCATATTAAGTAGACTTTTCCTAGATTTTAGAGAAAAGTTTTCTTCTTACTCCCTTACTTCTACCTCTCTGAGCTTCTTTGGTTCCACTGATGGGAAGGAGCAGGAAACTATGTTTTTTTATGTGATAGGAAAACTTTTCATTGTTTAAATTTAGCTCCCTCCCCCCACCATAATTTTCAAAGCAGATTCAGTTACTTTGTTATTACAAGAGTGGATGCCATGGTATACCTCTTAACTATTTTGTAATAATGAGTTGAATATTTCAAATGCTGAGAAACTGCCTTCTTCCCAGGTGTGCAACAGTTTTTATAGATTTTATTTGGGTGTGGAGTAGGAGTAATTGTGGGAGTTTGTGCGAAAGGAGATTAAAGGTATTGGAGAAACAATAAAAAGTATTTTCCTAATGCCAGTTCTCTCCTTGACTTGAAAAATTATTTTTGCAGCAATACTCCTAGACTGTTTTTCAGCATTTGCCTTTTGAGGACCCGCTGCATTCACAATATTAAACCTCACAACTGAAATGTTTTAGGTAGGCTGCCAGATCTTAATTCAGCTGTTGGTTCTGAAGTTACAAGTTAAAAGAGGTTGGTATAATATGAGAGTGATGAGAGGGAGAGAAGAGAAACCTGTAGTTTGATAACCTTTTTTCTTCTATGTAGTGTAAGAGCAAGTTTACATTGTTTTTTATATACTCCCTTCTGTATAAATGCGTTCTGTACATTGTAGGATGATAGCATCAGTGAATATGTAAATTGTACCGTCAGTAGCATAGAAATAATTTATAAATAGAGTAGTTCCTATTTTAGGGAGTTAAACTTTAATCATTGACTTAGATTTTATTTCACATGTGTTTTTTAATTAAACATATGCAAATAAAATTTGAATTATATTATAAATGCAACTTGTGGTTCAAATGTCAGTTTTGTGTTCCAAAAGCCTAGCAAAAAATCATCATCTGGAAAAGGATATGTTTTGTATTTTTTTTTTTTTAAAGATTTTATTTTTCCTTTTTCTCCCCAAAGCCCCCCAGTACATAGTTGTATATTCTTCGTTGGGGGTCCTAGTTGTGGCATGTGGGACGCCGCCCCAGCGCGGCCCGATGAGCAGTGCCATGTCCGCGCCCAGGACCCGAACCAATGAAACACTGGGCCACCTGCTGTGGAGCGCGAACTTAACCACTCGGCCACGGGGCCAGCCCCGATGTTTTGTATTCTTTTGTAAAAGACAACTACAGGACTTTGTAGCTGCATGAATGTTGACCCTCTCTCATCTCCTTTGGGACTGTCTGGCCTGGGTTTTCATGGACGAGCTGTCTGACTGGGAAACTGAGTCCTACTGTACATAATGACTTCCTCTCATTCTCTCTGTCCCTTTTGGCTGCACATCTGGAGTGGAGTTTGATATGCCTATTATACTATATACATCTTTAAAAAATTAGTAGCTTTTATGATAGGAAAAAAGTTAACTTTTATTGTAGAAAAAATTGGAGAAATATGGAATAAGTAAAAAGGAGAAAATTTATTATTCTGTCATCCAGAGATAACCAGCACTAATAATTTGGTGCCTTTCCCCCCATTTTTTTGGTGTGTATATACATTTCAAATACCTAATTGACATCATACTGTATATAGTAGAGATATGGTTTATGTGTCTGTTATAGTTGGTGCAGTAAGCTGGTCATACTGTGAGAGGCATGCAGGAGTTGAGACTGGCTAAGGAGATAGTAGATTGATGTTCACAACAGGAGATGCTTTTCATTTAGAGGAATTGATATTTTTCTCTTTTTCATATTGCTAAACTAAATTTGAATAACTTACATGCGTGTTTGAAGCAGCTTCACTTTTTAAAATCTCGTATCATACTCTTTTTTTGATAATATCTTATGGACATTTTCCTATATCATTAAAAAGTCCTACCTCTTCCCCACTCCATGTTCACTCTCTGATAGATTGAAAACTGGCAATAATAAATGATTTATTAGTTGAATAGGCCCTTGATAGCCTCAAAGAATATGTCTCAAATCTCTTGGGCCTTTTTTTTGAGCAGTGCTGTCCAATAGAAATTATGCCTGCCACATAATTTCCAATTTTCTAATAGCCACATTTTTAAAAGTACAAAGAAACAGGTGAAATTAATTTTAATGATACATTTTATTTAATCCATTATAACTAAAATATCGTCATGGTACATATATTCACTATAAAAAATTATTGAGATGTTTTACGATCTTTTTTCTTACTAAATCTTCAAAGTCCAATGTATATTTTCCACTTGCAGCGCGTCTCAATTCAGGCTAGCCACATTTTGAATGCTCAGTAGGCACATGTGGCTAGTATTAGCACAGTGCTAGAACATATAATTTCCTCCAAGAAGTGCAATAAAGTAGCACTTTGCAGTACTCTGGAAAGGAGTGTAGTGAGAAGAAAACAGCAAAGCCAAGTTACATCGTGGATGCTGAGCGCTCATTTTGATGTCTCATGAAGTTTTAAACCTTTACCTTAATAAAATTACATATTCCTATTTTTACGGACTTCCATGTGACACAATGTTAAATTTGTAGTTGTCTGAAGGTCTACTGGGTATACTCCTTGTAGTAATTCTCAGAATGGTCAGTAAGACCAATTCCATATTCTAATATTTTGCATAACTGAGAGTTTGCGAGTACACCTTGTGGTTTAAGACCTGAGAACAAATGAATTTTATCCTTCCTTGTAGAGTATACGTTTATGAAGTGAGTAATAAACAAACGCATGAACATGTGACATGTGCCTATATAAATTATATATCTATATATAACACATGCAAACACATTTATCATAATCCTAATTACTCTTAAGAAACAATAGCAATTAAAATCATTCTATTCTTTTTAAAATGAATTTGTGGTACGATAAGAAAGATGTGGCATGATCAGGAAGATCCCTAAACTTAGTGAGATAAACTGAATATATAATATACTGGAAGAGTATTGAAGAAGCTTTGCTTTTAATTTAGTTTGTGATCATGTGAAAAAATTCCTTAACATCTCTAAGCTTTAGTTTGTTCTGTAAGATGGAGATAATCCTGCCTTTTTTTCTTAATATGATTTTGATTATCAAATATGTTGAATGGAGACTAAAGGGACGAGTCTTATGCATCTTTGTGTCCGCAGGACTTAGTATAAGGTCTGACGCACTCACACTCAATAAATATTGAACTCAAAGGCTGAAAATATGTAGAATAACTTCCTAAACTGAGAGTGCTACAAGAGGAAGCTATTACTTTATTATACTTGATTTGTACTATTTCTTCTTATTTAAGTTCTTTACTGGAATATGAGAACTGTAATAATTAATATTTGCCCATACAATCAATCAGTAGGATTGCGTGTTGTGGTTGTATTTATACTTACCGTTAATATTTTACTCATCAGATCTTGTCTGTAAATAAGTATATCTCTAAAATATGTTATAGTTACCTTGTTTTAAAAGATGTCTAGCACTTAAATATCTTTATCTCTGTTTAAACAGTTAAAATTTTTTTTGTTATTATTGGGAGATAGAGATGACTGTTTTCACTGTACTCAGTCTTTATCAGCTTAAAAGTCAGCCTGAGACACAAATGAAAGCTCATTGGATGCCAAAATTGTGGAAGCAAGGTAACAGTATTTTAATTACTGGCATGTATAATTTAATTACTGGTCTAACAACTAGAAAATGCCCTGAATAAGAATGGTCTTCTCATTTCTATATTGATGAAACTCAATCTTTTTCCTCCGCAAAGGATGGGGCACCTCATAAGTGCTTAAGGTGGAAGTAAAGCAAAATCATAATTTAAGAGCAAATAATGTCCACCCAGAACAGCTTTTCAAAGTGATCTTCATGAAAACATTAGCTTTTTCTAGCATCAGCTTTGAGTTTCTATAACTGCCCACTCACTGAGTCATCTGTAGCAATTGAAAATTTGGATATGTCCTATTTTTTAAGGTATTTTTTGATAAAGTGGCTTCCTTTTATCTCTCATGAATGAAGTAAGCAAGCCTCATATAGAATAGCCTGCACAGTGTATGCCTTATTGTTTCCTGGGAGCAAGTGAGGAACTTTAGGAAGCAATCGAATGTTGTCCATGTATTAGGACACCATGAGCTAAATGATGCATTTTGGGAGTAGTTGGCATAATTTTCTGTTTTATATTCCCTCACTTCTACGTTCCACCAAAACCTTTTAGTATCTTTGGCTATTTGATGACAGAAAGATAAAGTGAACTCGATTTTTCTCCACGTGACAGTATATGTTAAAATTGTTGGTATGAAGAAACATGGTACATATTACTAATAGAGATATATGCAGTGACAGTGTAGAACACTTGGCCAAATGAAAAGTGAATGATCTATTGATTGAGTGAAATCACTGACCTCAATTAAAGGAGGAGGGAACTTGCTGCTTCTCTTCCCTTGTTGATCTTTTCTCCCTGATGGCTAGATATGTATTTTTAAGTGATTCTGTTAAAAAAATCCTCTGCTTATTTCTATTCCATTCTGAATTTTACTGTTTGGTATTGTGATCAGGCATAAGAGAGAGAGGATTGAAATCTTGTTTTTTCTCTAATTCCACTGCTAGTGTATCTCGCATCTGCTCATTCTTAGCTTAGAAAATTATAATTCGTTAAAAGCAAGATGTTCACCTCCTGACTACTTGTTGTAATCTAGTTTAGCTCGTGCATTTGACGATAAGCTCTGCAGTTATTTTTGGTTCTTCATATCAGTGTCTGACTGATGAAGTTCAAATGAATAATAATTTGTGGAAAAAAATGAAAAATATGTTCATAGGTGATTTGGGAGTTTAGTTGACCCATGAACTACAATTTTTGTGTTGTATTTTTTAAGTAGCAGAAGAAAAGGAACATGATTTTAGTTACATAAGTACTTTTCATACCCTTAACAATTATATTGTAACTAGTGCAGATTGACTGTCATAGTGATATTTCAACTTTTGGTCCCTGGGTATCATTTTTGAGAAAGTACTGAGAGAGCAAGAAGGCTATATCTTCTTAAGGTTTAGTGCTACAGTTGAACCACTTCTTGAATTGCCAGCAAATTGAACTGTTAGGAGGAAAGGAAATGGTATGTATAGCAAAACTTTTCTCTAGGGCAGGAAAAAAGTTGCTCATTTTTATAAGGTGATTATTTTGGAGATGGTACTTTTGTAGTTTGAGATTATTGTGAACTGTAATCTGTAAAACACATTTGTAGTAAATGAGTTATAGGGCATGTATGAAAGTACTTATAGTATCTAGCCTAGTTCCAGTAGCTTAGAATACCCATTTTGAAAGTATAAGATTTCTTCTGACCTGCCCCTTTTAGAGTTTGAATTTTCCAAGTCTGTGTCATTTATTTCATAATATAAATTTTTTGAGGGAGTCTAAATGCTATGTCAGTTATTCTGACTATTCACTTAAGATTGTTTTTTTTGTAGCATTTGGAATGTTAAGCACCAGTGCTAAATATTGTCATTTATCTGGTTTTAGAGAATGTTTCTGTAAAAATCTTTTTACTTAAACAAGTGATAGATGAATAATATCTCAGAACAAATCAAACAATATAGCAATATATAGAAAAAAGAGCCAAATTCCTCCTGCATATCTCTCCCTCTATTTATTTACCTCTGAGGGGTAGTCACTGAAGTCAGCTTGGTATCTTTCCAGATCTTTTATTCTGTGTGTGTGTGTAGTTTTATTTTGTGTCTATATTTTTATCATATTGCATACGTTGTTCTACATTCTGTTCTCTACCCCAGTATGGAATATGTCTTTTCATGTCTGTACATGTAGTTCTATCTCATTCTTTGACTGTTAGATAGTATTCCTTAGCATAGAGTTATAGTTTGTTTATTCTATTAAAAAAATTAAAAACAATGCTCTTGGAATAGACTCATAGTGCAGAAGCTTAGTACTTTTAATCTGGAAATGGTAAAGACCATTTGGTTTCTTCAAGTTTGTTTTCTTAATAGGCAGAACATGTTTAATTCTTTATCAAAACTGAGAAGAAGCAAAAATTGATAATTCATAGCTGGATTATTTCAGCTTCTTTTAAAAATACCTGGATCATGTTGTGCTGTTCTAGGTATATGATTTAATGCAATTGAAACTAAGTTATGGTTGCATTGCTGAGTTCCCATTTGCAGTTGGGAAGAACAAAAATGATTACGATTTTTCTGCAGTGAGACAGGATGGATAAAAGCAGCTTATATTTAGGCTATATAGATCTTCTTTGCTGAATGTGACCAGAAGGACTATCCATGAGGGTAGGAGCCCTGTATTTTCCTGTCCAGTGTTAGATCCCCTGTGCCTCCCATTGTGCCTAGTGTGACAAAGACGTGAAGATGGATGAATGAATGGTGAGTGAATAAATGCCATATATGTGAAGCATGTCAGTTTTGGGGCCATGAGTTGAAAATAACCCACTGTGGGCCAGCCCCGTGGCCAAGTCGTTAAGTTCGTGCACTCTGCTTCAGTGGCCCAGGGTTTCCCCAATTCGGATCCTGGGCGCGGACATGGTACCACTCATCAAGTCATGCTGAGGCACACCACACATAACACAACCAGAAGGACCTACAGCTAGAATATATAACTATGTAATGGGGAGCTTTGGGGAGAAGAAGGAGAAAAAAAAAAGATTGGCAACAGATGTTAGCTCAGGTGCCAATCTTTAAAAAAAAAGAAAACCCAGTGGTTAAGGCTGCAGAGATTAGCCCTGAATAGCATTGGTATTGGTACCTCTATCATTCAGAGGACTTAAGTTCTTTGATAGATTATCAGAAATTTAAGTTGTTTTGCTTTCTTGTTATATTATTTTCTTTTATAAGTAGCGTTTCTCTTTTTTCAGGTGGATTAACATTGTTACTAAAATAGCTTTGTCTAAACCATTCAGAATGAATAACTCTGATGAGTAGTTTTTGCTGTGTCTCCCACCAGTGGTTTCCATCTTTATTATTTCCATATTGAGGATGCTTGCTGTTTTTACTTCAGTTTAGGAAGCATTTTCTGAGTGCCTCCTTTGTGATGGGCCTGATGCAAGAGGTTGGGGATACAAAAATGAACAAACTGCCGTCCTCACTCTCCCGCCTCTCATTGTCCAGAGGGGAATACAAGAATAAGAAAATGTCAGCATTACTTGGAAAGTGCAATTATACACGTATATGTTGGACCATAATTTTGTGATTTGATGTTAATTTGACCATTCTGAGATTGAGACAGTTTGTAAGCCAAGAGTTTAAAGTATCTCTACGGCTTCGTCATGTTTCACATTCTGGCATCATTACTTTTGGAGAACCTACAGGTGAATAACTGGTTTTTAGTATATGTGTGGTGTTCTTCTCTCCTTCTATCAGTTTCTTGCATTTGAACTGCTCTGTCAGAGCAAAGGACTGTGAACCATATCTGGTCTCAGCTTCCACTTGCTGCTGGAAAAAGAACTCATCTCCCATAATCATTTCTTTTGTTGTTGTTTATTACCTTTTTCTTGTATTAGTTTGAACATTGATACTAACAATATGAAGAAGTGGCAGAATTTAGGACCTTCTGCTAGTGATTTCTGTCCTTGTTTTGGGTGGAGATTCTAAAAAGAGGTAAGTGATCCAAACTTCTATATCTTTGTCCTTTCCATTTCTGCCTTCAGGTACTTGCAAGCGGGCCCTGTTGTCTTAGAGTGAGCCAGAAACAGTGCCATCCAACCATATTGCTTTTCATTTCAAGTTGGCAGTAGCTTTGGCAGCAGTGCGATAGCTTGGCGTGGTGTTCTCAAGTTCTAGTTGAAAAGATTGCAGCATTCATGCCATTCAAAGTAAAAAGTGTCCCTTTTTTCTCACATATTCTTTTTTTTCACCCTGGATTTAAGATGGTGCCAGGACCCTTTCCTTTTGTATTTGGAGCTGACCTTTATAGGTCCATATAGACCCTTATTTCTGTCCCACTAGAATGGGTACTCCATGGGTATAGAACCTCTTGTTCACAGTATTCCAGCACTTAGAATGGTGCCTGGCATATAGTAGACTCTCAGTAAGTATTGTTGAATGAATGCTATGAGAACAGCCCTACCCAGGAGACTGAGTGAATCTTTAATGTACACATCTTGTTTCAGAACAAAGGTTGTGTTCCTATTTTGTATGTGAAGCGTCATTGATTCCATGTAGCCCAGCAGTAGTGCTATGGGGCTGGGCTGCCTCATAACCAATGTCATTTACTAGTTTGCTAAGAAGATTTCTGTTGCTCAGCTTACTCAGGGATAAGGAGAGAAGCCCTAAATGAAGTATTTTTCTGGGCCTGTGGGGTTGAGATCCAAGGTCCTTGTGACATTAAACTAAAATCCTGGTGGAGGAGTGAACCCTCACTGTCCTAGGGAGCCAGCCTTTTGGGTGTATCCTGCAGAAGCAAAAGTTCTTATGTTTTTGGTTGTGGCATCATGTGAAGAGTTTCTGGAATTCCCCAGGGCACTTGTCCACTAGGTCATGCCCCAGGAAAGCCTAGAGGCAGTTTATTGTTGTGTTTAAGAGCTGGGGATCTGCAACCAGACCTCATTGTTGGAATCTTGACACTGCCGTTTTCCTTAAGTGTGATCTGCAGCAAATTACTTATTTTGTGTGTCAGTTACCTCATCTGTAAAAGAGGAATAACATAATACCTAATTCATATTCGTCTGAGGATTAATATAGGCAAAAGGCTCAGAACATGCTGGTATATAGTACCAAAATATTAATATTCACTTATTTGATACAGAGAAATTTCATACCTCTTTTACTCATTTTCTTTCTAATGTGCTTTCCTGAGAAGGTATGGAGGTACAGCTGATGTTCTGGGAATTTCCCATAGGCCTGCTTGTGCCCATGGAGGTGTGTTGAGCATATTATGGCACATAGCATCAGCTTCTAATGCCTTCATCCATCACCATGTGTCAGGAGGGAAACAGGTAGAGAACCTGTGATTGGAGATTTCTAATTATCCCCGAAGCAGCCGTGCTCAATTTGACAGTGTCATGATTTTTGATATTTGAAAGTTCCAGAATTGCTACTATGGGATGTAACCCTTTCTTCTACCTCCTTCCTGTTTTTGCTCGTGTAGTTGAGTGAATATGATGCTCCACTTCCCACATAGATGCCCAAATAGCTCTGAGTGCTGAAATATTAGGTATCTTACTATCAGCATGTAACTCGATGTGTAGCTGTAATTGAATGTTTGAAATTTTCACTGTTACCTGGGTTTGCCAAGCTTCAGTTTTTTTTATGTGTTAAATAAGATAAAAGTATCCACCTCATAGGATTTTTGTGAGGATTAATGGTGAATACAAAGCACTTAGCATAGTGCCTAGCATGCAGTAACTCTCAAATACTGGTTGTAAAGTTAATATATCTCATCATCATCATGGTTGTCATTGTTCCATGTTTCAAATCAGTAATGAAATGCAAACTCGTGCTAATCCTTGTTTCTGCTTGGAACTGGGAGACTAAATGAAGTGTAGCAGCTCTCTGCTTGACACGGACTGTAACCTTCCTTTTGCAGTCAAGATTTTACTACCTTCAAGGGCATACAGGGATGCTGGAACACAGTAAACTTCGAGAGTTGGCTTTCCTGGTCCTGAATTCCAGCTCCTTTCTGCCCAAATATTGTAGCCCAGATTTCTGTTACACGCTCCCCTTGACAGCTTCTCCATTAAAACAGCAGTAATGCAATTTGTATTCTTTCCTTGAATTAAGGCCAGAATTAGGAAGTACATTCAGTGCTTTACTAGCAAAGTTCTGTAATGGCCTGTGAGATAATTACTTTGATAATGACATACAAATTTTTATGTATAACCACTAGTTTATCAAATACTAATACTGTTTACCACTTATCCTACATTTGTTACATTTCTTTTCCTTTAATTTGAAAGATATCCCTGCATGATAGGTGGTATCGTCTCCCATTTACAAGTGAGAAAACTGAGGCTCAGAAAGGTTAAATAATTTGCCTAAGGTTGCACAGCTGTTTAGTGACAGAGTTGATTCACTCTACGTTTTTTTTCCTCTCAAAATTAGAAAGTTGAATCCTAAAGTTAGGGTCAAAATTTTTCATAGAGAAACTTATAAATGCTATGGCTAAATAAAGACGATAGGCGAAATAAAGTAGATAGGTGGAAAGCAGCTGAGAAGAAGGTTAAATTGATAAATGTGGACCAACTTCCAAAAGATCCCAGAAGATAGGAAGCATAAAATATCATTCAAGCACTTCTGGTATTGAAACAATTCATAGAAGGCAGTTGTCCTATTTGATGGAGGATTTTTTTTGGTAGTACCATGTTTTAACTTGGAGAGCTGGAATTCAAACTTAAAAATAAATATCTAGAAGACAGGGTGAAGATAATATTATTGGTGTAAAGAAAAATGTGGAAACAGAAATGTGTATTTAACAGAAAATAATGATTAAGATGAATTGTTGGGGCTGGCCCCGTGGCCGAGTGGTTAAGTTTGCGCGCTCTGCTGTGGTGGCCCAGGGTTTCGTCGGTTCGGATCCTGGGCGTGGACATGGCACTGCTCGTCAGGCCATGTTAAGGCGGTGTCCCACATGCCACAACCAGAGGGACCTGCAACTAAGATATGCAACTATGTACCTGGGGGATTTGGGGAAATAAAGCAGAAAAAAAAAGATTGGCAATAGTTGTTAGCTCAGGTGCCAATTTAAAAAAAAAAAAAAGATGAATTGTTAAAGATATGGGATAAGTGGGGGTTTATTGTAGATATGGTTCAGAGAAGGCTAATTGCAAATATTCTTTAATTCAGGGAGAGAAGATTCAGATAAGCCTTCTGGAGTTTGTTGCCATAGTATTAAATTATGTCTTTCCAGAAATGAGATCCCACAGTGAATCTTCTGTCTTTTATTTGAAATTTGTTTAAGCAGGGGGCAAGGAGGTAAAGACTGAATAACTACTGCAACTATCTGAGGAAGTGTGTGTAATACACTAAAGTTCAAGTGTGGATTTCATTAGCTGTATGTCAGCATGTTGTATCTGTCACTCTGAGGCTTTAGCTTTTACCTAAGAAGCTCACCTTAGTTATTTAACATTTTCACATGTTTAAACCCTACAAGAGGCTCAAATTTTGCATCTTCAATTTACCTATGATCAACCTACGTATACTTAAGACACAGTAAATATATCCACTTACTAACAATCACTTCCACAGGATAAACTGGCATTACCTCCCTTCCCCATCAACGGGCTCTTCTCTGACTTCTGGGTTTGTCAGGGAGGTCCTTACCACATAGTTGCCCAGGCACCAAAATGCTGAGGTTATTTTTGATTCATTAACTCCTCATCTTTGTACCTGGCCAAGTCTGGTAGTTCTTCCTTTGAAATAGATAGTTTGTCTCTTTCTCTTCATCACTATGAGTTGGATTTTTTCTTTTTTTTGCTATAGAGGAGAAGATAATTGTTTCTTATTTTTTTAAGAATTCCCATAAGTCTCTCCAAGTAATTTTTTTTTTCAGTGAGGAGGATTGGCCCTGAGCTAACAGTTGTTTGCCAATCTTCCTCTTTTTTTTTTTTTCCTCCCCAAAGCCCCAGTGACATAGTTGTATATCCTAGTTGCAAGTGATTCTAGTTCCTCTACGTGGGATGCCACCACAGCATGGCTTGATGAGTGGTGCTTGGGCCCGCGACCCAGGATCAAAACCCAGGAACTCTGGGCTGCCGAAGTAGAGTGCACAAACATAACCAATTGGGTGCAGGGCTGGCCCCATCTCCAAGTAATTTTTGAAAGACATCTTTCTAGATAGTGCCTTTTCTTTTTTGCTTATTTTAATTATTTAACCTTAGTTTTGCTGCTAGAGTATATCACTGGAGAGTTAGCTTCCTATTGGAACTGTAAGTTTCAGTTCTGCTAAAAGAAGAGATAATATGCATTAGTCAGGGTTGGCATAGGAAGAGTTGAAAACATCAACTGTTAACAGTAATAAAATCACTTTCCTGATGTAATTGTTTTGAAGTTTAACAACAAATTCATCTGTTTTGCCTTAAACAAAAGGTAAGATTTGTTTGAAGACAAATATTTGCAACCTACTATGAGGGAATTCCTACCCTACAAAATTATTCTGGGAGCAAGCTAATTATATTTACAAGTGGGCAATGAACATCCAGTCATCTGAGAACATGGTAAAGTATATGATTATTCATTATTTTAAAAGTGTGTTGATGTATTTTTCTTTTAGGAAGAATGAATTTTATAATTTATTATTTAAGGAGGCAAATGTATTTTTAGAAAAGGTTATCAGGAATGTAATCGGGCCTTGATGGCAGTTTTCTTGTGGGAAATACTAAAAGGAGGGAGATCATTTTGGTTGGAGACTTATTCTATGTTGAGAACACAGAAACAGTTCAGAAGAACATTAGAAAAGTTTACTAATTTATGTCTGCATTTTGTTCAGAGTCAACAAGTTGACTGTGTCTTGTTCAGATAGATTCTTTTAAGATCTTTGGTAAAAGACTCCCTCCCCATCCAAGGCGCCCTCCCAAAAGAGTGGTGTAGTGGAAAGGTCCTCCTCCAAATGGTCCTCTGTAGTGGATGACTAGCTGAGGGACATGGGGAAAGCCACACTTTTCTCTTGGCTTGGGTTTCCACTTTGTAGAGTAAGTGCGTTAGACTGAGGACCCTTCCAGCTCTGAGTCTCTGTTTTTGTGGTATCACTCAAAGCCCTCTGAGCTGTTTTCTTGAGAGGGGGTGTTTTCGTTCCACAGCCTTTTCTCTCAAAGCCAGCCTAAATATTTTGGAGTTTTGGAAAATTTTTTTTCTCTAATTGAATTAAATGACCTAAACATATTGAACTTTGACCATAGTGTTAGTAGCTTTGTGCTACCAATAGCCTTTTAGCAACAGAGCAGGGTTGTTTCCAAACTAGAAATCTATTAACATTCAAATGTTGATGAAGAAGGGCTTTAAACACTTTGTTTTACATAGAGCCATTCTTAGGAATGTCTGGGATGCTCATTTTAATAATAACTGTGGTATAATGAGGTAGTTAAGAGCATGGATGATGGAGCTGCACTACCTGGATCCACATCTGGCTCTGCTGCTTGCTCATTTTGTGACCTTGGGCAAGTTATAAGAATAGTATTTACCTAATACGTTTGCTGAGAAATATATGCCTGGCCTATGGTTTATATATGTTTACCTACTATTATGTATTTATTAATTGATTATCTTTACCTTCCAGAGGTCAGGCCATCCTACGTATCTCCTTTAATCCTCATAATAATCCTGTGTAAGTAGATCCATCATTATCCTCAGGAGGACACTGAGGCTCAGAAAAGTTAAGTAACTTGCATGACACATGATATAAGTGCTAGAGTCATGATTCAGACTAGGCCTTTCTGGCTGATTCCAAAACCCCAGGCTCCGTCCTTATTCATATAAACTACTCTAAGCCCAGTGCTTTAGAAATTCTAAATGCTGTGAACTACTACTCTCTGGGCATTGACTTCAGGAAGCAGTTGGTGTTAGAAGACCAGAGGCTCAGATAGCATCTGAATGCCTCTCCTATCACCAGGATAAAATGATGTAACTGCCCCTCCATCTTTTTATGATGTACCTTTCAGGCCTCAGGGTTTTTTATGAATTGTTTTCATACAGTGTGATTTTTTTTCTCCATCTCCTCTGCAGACTGAGGCAGCCTTGGCACCCAGATGGCCTTCCTGTGATGGTGGTCTTGGAGAATGTCTGGGCTGGGTTAGAAAAGCCTCCTCTGTTAGGCCTACATCATTAACTGAGGAGAGTCAAAATCGTAATACACAAAAGTAATTGCAGTGAAGGTAATAACAACACATAACTGTATGGGTATGACTGTGTTTCAGTAAAACTTTATTTATGCAGGCCTAATTTGAGACTCTTGAATGAATTTGGTAGAGGGGCTAGTGAAGGCACTTTGATGAAAACAGTTGTTTAAGCTTCTGGCAAAGTTGGCTGCTGATTTATAAAGGAGTCACAAGAGTGTTTATATAAAAATAAAAGCAATGCTTTGAAATACTGCGAGCTGCTAAAGATCACTCTCACAAAGAGTTCTGTTTTCAAAATGGCATAATTTTGCTTCCAGTGGCTGCTAATAAAAGATTCTTGCATATTGTATTATTAATTTGGAAGCTATTATTTGTTCAGCTACATGTGCATAGTTTTAGTTTTCTTGGTACATTTAAAAATGGTAAAGGGAAAATTCAGTCGCATTCGACAGAGGAACTACTCAGTACTTGAGTAGTTATTTGTCAAGTCACATTTTTGGGTGAGTTTCTATTTTTAACTGACATACTTGACTTAAGTTTGCCAAAACCTGATTGTATTTGGAAGGAAAATGGCATTGTTGCTATTTCCTCTGCATGACAGCATCTAAGCCAGACGGCTGGCAGCAGGGGAAAGAGTGAAGGTAAAAAGCAAAAATAGAATACTTTGTGAGCTTGTATTTTTTTTGGCGGGGGTGGGGACTAAACTTCAAATCTAGTTAGGTTATGTTTTCTTTCACTCTGATCTTTAGGATACCTAATTTATTTTCTGCATTCCATACCCCTCTCATGTAGATAAAGGAAATCCCATTGTATTACAATTGGCATGAGTTCATTACCATATCCTTATTACTGAAGTATGACTGTAAATCATTTTGTTAGAATTTAACCTTCTGATTCAAGTTGGCTAATGTTTTTGTTTGCGGTCTGTATTTTGCATTGCTTGAATCTAAGTATGTTCCTTGAGTGAGTACTTCTGTTATAGAGCAGGAGTAATTGACTTAAGGTGGCTTAGAAAACATTTTAATATAGTAACTTTACAACTACTACATTTTAGAGCTTAAGAAATGGAAAGGTTAAATTGATTGACCAAAGTCATTCTGGAAAGCAAAGCAAGACCCATATGAGTATTTTATCTTGGATGACATTTTGTGATTTTATTAGAACAATTGATTTGGTAAAATTTCTCAACCTAGTATTATTATAAAAACTGTGTTGTATTTGGGGTTGGAACACATTTGGAGTTTGTCACCAATTTGAGGCTGTAGCTGAGTGTAGTCTTGGATGGTGTTTTGCTCCAAGCCTCCTGTTTGTTTCTTTTACACTAATGGCATCAGGATGTGATGCAGCCCCCAATCTGAATCCCTAGTCGGAAAGTTTTGAACAGAATTCTGAAAAATGTGGTTATCAGATTCTTTTTATTTGCAGTCTAATAACCTGAGCATCCACATAACTCTCCATTTATTCACCTGATATTTATTGAATAGCTAGGTAAATAACATTTTAATCTGGGGTTTACCTCTTGGATTTTTCACTTGAAAACTTAAAAATGGCTTTACAGTGAAACAGCATCATTGAAAATGTAACACCAATTGTTTTCTGTTTACAAAACTTTGAAGTGCATTTGGTTTAAATACCAATAGCCATTTTTTCCCTCCTTGAAAATCCTTTAGCAGAACTAATGGTACACAAATAGGTTCTGTTGTTGTTCAATACCATACTTAATGCTGAGTAATAGTAATTAGGATAGTGCTGGGCGTATACATTTTGCATTTTGAGTGTGAGAAGATTTTAGCTTCATCTGAGTTGCTGAGTCAACTCTGTTTTGTTCAGTATTTCAGAAAAGTGTCTTATACATGGGTTCCAAGTAGTATAAATATTAAAAAGTTAATTGCATTTAAGAAGCTCTAAGAAGTTCTGTAAGCACTCTGTCACCTTCATTTGCTAAATAGGTGAACAGTGGAGATGATGATAAGGTAGTTTTATTTAGTTTATTTGGAAAAAGTCCTGGCTTTGGTAACTTTTTTCTGTAAAGGACCAGATAGTAAATATTTTAGGTTTTGCCAGCCACATGATCTCTGTCACAACTACTCAATTCTGGTTCTCGAATACTTTAACCGTTACTCTACCTAAAAAGATCAAGGGACCATGGAATTAGATATTGCAGGTTTTAACTCTGGTGTTTCTTGAAGGCAGATATTTCCTATTGCAGTGTGGATATCATTCTCTATTTAAAGTAATGTATAAACTGATTTCTTATTTGAACTTGTTGATCATTCAGAAGCTGGTGTATGAATACATTTTCCAAATAGATAGAATGAACATTTTAAGTGAAGTTTTTTCTTTGTTTTAGCAGCATTATGAATATTCATAAAAATTCACTTTTTGGTCAGAGTGATCCATTAAGCCATATATGGAAAAACTTCCATGTGTATTTAATCTTGTTTAGATTCCCTTTTAAGAAACTAGTAACCACTTTCTAAATGTGCTTAAAACTGTCAGGTTACTAGGAAGAATACTGAGGACTCAGACAACAGATCAAAATAAAGAAGAAGAGGGAAAAAAACCCTCAGCTGTACATCTTAATAGAGTAGATGGATTATTGTCCTGTAGAAAGAACATAGAACTGGGAACTAAAGATCATTTTAGTATTTATAACGTGGAAGACATTCACTAGTTTGGAAATGGACAATACCTGCTGAAAAGTTTGATAGAGATGTGCTTAAAGGAGGGAGCCTAATTCAGACTTGGTGTAGATTGGGGAGGAATATGTTTCAAGGTCCAAAAGGAGGGATGTCAGGAGATTATTTCTAAGAGAAGAACATGAGCTTAATGTAGCCATGCAGGCAAGAGAAAAGAGTGTTCCATGAAGAAAAATGCAATGGGCTAAGTAAGGCATGGAGATATGAGAGGACGTTAAACACTGGAGATCTGTAGATGTTCAGTAGATACAGTTGATGAATGCGAAGGTAGGAAGTGGTGTGGTAAAGGATGAGATTGGAAAGGATTGTTGGGTTTCAAATATCAAGGGCCTTATTTATCAGGCTATAGAGTCAGAACTTTGCTCTGATGATGGCAAGGAGTTCCTGAAGGAATCTTGGGTTTGTATCCTCTTTGATTTATTAGCTGTGTTTATTACCACTCTTGTCCCACTAATGTAAAAAAAAAAAAAGAGGATGGAGTGTAGTTTGAAACCTCTGTGATTTTTTTTTTATTATGTTAGGAAAATTTTTTTTCATCTTGTATCCCAAGGGCAGAGAAAATATGAAGGTTATCTTAAAGCTCTGAGATTAAAAGTTTAAAACTCTTGGCTCTGATTCTGGTTTCATTACTAATTTTGGCAAAGCATCTAATCTCTTTTAGTCTTGCTTCCAGGTCAGATAAAATTAGGTTCTTGAACCCTTGTTTTTGCCTTGGCCCTTTTTATCAAGATGCGGGTGAAGATGGAGGTGGGCGCACATGGAGAAGGCAGACAAGCAAGCCAGTTACCATCAAAGTAGTAATAATGGCTAACTGAGTACTTCTGAAATCATTCCTTCTAGGATATTTTTTCTGAAAATGCCAGGGCAATTGGGTGTTGTAATTGAAAAGGATGATTTCCTCATGGGGAGTTTCAGGCACTCTGTAACCTGGGTGGAAAACGAAGACCTTAGGACCTCACAAAGTGAACTCTTAAGGTCCCTTTTCTTCTTCCATCAGGCAAATTAAGAAAATAATTACTTGCATCTCCCTTATTCCTGGGATGAACTGAAAGGCTAAATGGTGAAGTTTGCTGGTAATGTCAGGTTCAGCTCTTCTTTACTATTCCAACAACCATTATCTTATTCTGTCTGGACCAGTTATCATCTCATGTTGAGTTGGCCTGCTTCCTTCCATTATCCCCAGTTGCATTCACAGATTATCTTGTCATGTTGTTAATCTTCTTAAAACACAATTTTCATCATGTTCTTCCCTTAATTTAAAAATTCTCAGTACCATTTTGCTATCTGTTTGGGTTCCATAGAACCTCTGGAATATTCTTTATGAATGGTGAGAGAAAAGCTTGGGCTGTGCTGGGGAATTGAGTCTGACCTAATAAGACGAATCATATTATTAATTTGTATTGTCTAAATAAAACTTTTTTAATTTGGCAAATGTCTTTCACTCTGAAATTACCCTCAAAAAAGATTGTGATTGAAGGTAGGTAGTCTTGGGTTGGTGAATGTGTTGCTTCAGGGTTTCCAGCAACACACCTATCCATCTGCCATTTGTAGTAGTAGGGAAATGCCTGTCTTAGAGGGACAAACAATTGTTATGTAATTAATTTTCTCTCTCTCTTTTTTTTAAAGATTTAATTTTTCCCTTTTCTCCCCAAAGCCCCCCGGTACGCAGTTGTACATTCTCAATTGTGAGTCCCTCCAGCTGTGGCATGCGGAACGCTGCCCCAGCGTGGCCCAATGAGCCGTGCCATGTCCACGCCCAGGACCTGAACTGGCAAAACCCTGGGCTGCCAAAGCGGAGCATGCGAACCCAACCACTTGCCCACGGGACTGGCCCCCTGATTTTCTTTTATTTCTTTGACATTTGAACTAGGTACATCATAACCAGAAAGAGGATAAAAGGGAAATTTGTCTTTAAAAATCAGTTGTGTTCTACTTCCCAACATTGCTTATCAGCCACCGCCATTCAGTTCTCAGAGGATTGCTGTTTTGCTGAAGTGGTGATTCTAATTGGCTGATTTTCAGGTACACCAGTGGCATGACACAACCATCAATCAGACCTGTGAACTTTTCCAGCCTATATTACTGATTGCCAGGGCAGACCGTGCTATTGACCAGCACCAGCTCCCAGGCCAGTTGTGGTTTGCTTTTAGTAGAGGAAAGGGAAAGAGAGTACCCTTGAAAAGTCCCTGTATCAAAGGATAAAACAGACCACTGGTGCTAAAAAACAAAACCAAACGAAATACAAGAAAGCTGAGTTTATTCATTTGTCAGGCAAGGAAACATAGTAAAGAAATTCACTGAGTAGTTTTCGAGGAAGGAAAGTCTAGTTTTTTAGTATTAGAAAGAGTGGGAACAGTGGTTATTCTAATTAAGGATTGCAAACTAGCATTTTGGATAGGATGAAATGAGTTTGTAGATCTGTATGTTTGGTTAAAATAGGTTCCATTATAGTGATCGCTATTTCGTTTTGATATTTCCTAGGCAAGTACCACTATACATGGAAAGCTCTCCTTTTATAAGAACTTTCCTTTTATAAGAGCTTCTAGCCCCTGTTCCAAAGCTGATTAAATCTTTTAATGAAGGTTCTGGACCTAACCAATCCTCTCAAGGGTCCCTATGGTGTGGTCTAGACTTGGGTGGGCCTTTAGATTGGCGTGAACAGTTCCCACCCTAGACATACGCTTTTAGAGTATTCACAGGAAACCCCTGGATCTGTATATGTTAGATGTGGGGACCATGGCTTAGTACGTCCAGTTAGAATATATCTTCCCTCAGCATATGCTGTCCTTCCCGGAGGGTATAGAATTGTATCTATGAGGGTATTTGATAAGTGTTATTTTTGTTAAGTTATATACAACTTGGGATATGTATATATTCCCATATAGATAGTTTCTTTAGAGTTAACTTCTCCTTGTCTTAATAGTTGAAATCTTTTTATATTTTATTCTTCAATGCACTCCTCAGGAGTGACTTACATTCTCTTATGACTTTTAGCTCCATGGAGAAAGCTAATTCAGGGAACTCTCAAAAGGATTGATAGATAATTTTGTTCCTTATGGGAAGGCCTTTCTGTGGACACCCTCACATCTTTGAGTTTCCGCTTGAAATACCTAGTACTCAACTACTTTTATTTCTTTCGGGAAAATGTTTGCATTGCCTTCGATTCTCAGCTTCACTGTAGGTTGCCTTTTTTTTCTTTCTTGTTACCTGACTGAAAACAGTTATTTTGTCACGGTTTGACTTGACTCACTGGAGAAGGCTGCAATGCTTTTTGGCAAGGCCCGTTTAAGCAGTTACATCTCTTTAAAGACAAATCAATTAAAGACAGTCTTAGCAGTTCTTTCTTGCGAATCAAGGAATATGAGGGGGGAAAAGCAAAATCCTTGGACTTACACACAGTCCATCTCAGCAGACATATGTTTTTGCTTGTCTAAGGACATGCTGATGATCTCTTTCTTATGAATGGTATGTGAATGAATCAACAGAATTCTCCTTGGTAGCAGAGATTGAGGGTCTTTTTGTAGTTTGACCCAGACATGATCTTCAGGATCATTTAGTAACATTTCAAGTGTATCTTGGTTTATTTGCTTCCTAGTTGAGTCTTTGACATGTCTTTTCTGGGACCAAGGAGAATTGGCAATGTGATTTTTAAAAGGATTTATTTATTTCAACAAATAAGTATGCAATGGCATTGGCATTCCAAAAACCAGTAAGACATAAATGTTATTGTTATAAATTTATAGTGCACAGTGGAGTTAAAGCCTTTAGAATGTCAGCAAAGGGAAAGATTTTATTTTCCAATAACTTTAAAATGCAACAAATAACAAACTATATTTAAGCCCTGTATTCTATAACCCTAATTAAACAAGGTTTGTAATGTAAATAATAGCTTGAAATAGCAATATTCCTGGTAGCTGGATTATTGAATTCCATACTCTATAAGAAGCAAGAATTTCTGTGGACCATTTCATTTAGCCTTTGCTTATGACTTACACTGTCTATATATTTCAAAGAAAGGGAGATCATCTTTTAATAGTTTGCTAAATAAATGAAATGCTTCATAAAACTGTTGTGTGGCTGACCTTTTCACAAGTGAAATAAGATCTACAAATTATTTGCTTAATTTTTATGAGATATGCATACTGTTGCTATACAGAATCAGTGCAGTCCTTGGAAGCCTATAGTTTTAGGAAATATGACAGGCAGGCAAACTTTTCCTTTTAAACTCATGTAAAATAGTAGCCTATTCAAATTATAGGCTAGCTAGTTCATATAATGTGGAAAGGAGATCACCCTTGGTCTCAGCTTGTCCAACCATAGGCATTGGAGTGCTAGAAAAAATATACCATGTATAATTTTTACCTGTGCAAGCTCAGCAAGTTTTATTAGGTCAAGTAAGGAGTGGGCTTTACGGTGATTTTTGAATCAGCAGGTGATGCAGTAGATAAGATGTGGGAGGTTATTCCAGGCATTCACAAACAAGGTGAAAGAGTAGTAAATAATACAGTTTTTGTTAAAGGTGTGGTTTCTTTAAAATAAAAAGATAGAAAATAACTCGTGTAGCAAAGTCTTTTGAGAAAAAATTCTTTTCAAATGGCTACATCTCTGTGAATGATGCCTGTGCTTTTCAAAATTAAAATCGTATTTGCACTTTAAGGTATCATTGCATCAGAGCTCTTGTGCATCAAATAAACTCTTAAAATTTTTCATTATGCTGATTAAATATTAATATTCAATTCAGAAAATCAGTATAAACAGGAAGGTTCGTCCTTAAGAGTATGCTCTGGGATGTAAAGGGATTGAAAATATTTCCAGAAAGAGGCTGTTCAGGATAAGGGAAGATGTCATTTGGATTAAGGCCTTCTTTTAGGAGAGAGGTTTTATTTCTTGGGGCACAATATAAGGAAGAGATTTCTCCCAGGGAAGTTGTATTCTGAAGTAGTTTGTTTTTAGAAAAGAACCTCAAAAGCAGGTGTTATTTACATTAGAAGGAACTTGGAGAAAGGCCAAGTCTTTTCCCTTAGTTTTCTTTTTCTTCCCCATTTTCATTTTTCATCTTCATTTAGCCAAACCATGTACTTGTTCATCAGACACAGGCTGTGTGCCTTTGTTAGTTATATAGGAACTTCTTACATGTCAATTTATTTATGGTCATTTTTTGGGAAGAGAGATATTCAAGATGACTGCCTGTTTTAAACCAACAGTAAATTTTCTTTTCTTCTTAATTTGTTGTAGGTATTCACAAAAGTCAGTGAAAGGTTATTTTTCGGTACGTCTCTTTTAGTCAGACTGTCATTTATTTTTATCATCCTTTCTATTTTAACTTATATCTGTCCTGATTGAATTTCATATTTTTTTCTCTTGTTTATGACGACCATGGATCTTGGTTCTTATCTTTGATTCTCTGTCATGAACGCCTATATCCCATTTAGAACTTCTTTGTAGATGATTCTAAATGTATAAAAATTACTTACATTGTCTTATTTGATTTTCCCCCTCCTTAGCATTCTACTACTTTTGCATCTAAGTGTTCAGTAATTTATTTTTATTATTTAGATAAAAGTGAGTTTAATGAAGATAGAATTTTGTGATAGCACTTAAGCTGACTGGTAACATCTTTGATTTCCCAAATCAGGGTCAGAAATGTAATTATTAAGTTATATTGTTTTCCTTAGATATTTAGGTGGTCACATCCATTGGGATACTGGACCATTATCTTAACTTTATCCATTTAGAACAGCTATCACACCATGGAACTTCAGTGCTAAGTTGGCTTTGATTTCATTAAGGCCATATAGTCATCCGGTAGGGTATAGCAGCCAGCACAGGACCTGTGGAATAGTGGTTTGAATCTTTACTCTGCTACTTACTGGCAGACCTTGCCAAGATCATCCGTAAGGTAGGGGTGATAATATCTGCCTTGCAAGGTGATTGTGAAAATTAACAGTCTATGTAAAGCACCTTGCATTCTGTCTGGTATAGTATATAGGTACTCAGTAAATGGTAGCTACAGTTACTTAGTTATTCTTTGTATACATTTTCTGTTTAAATTCATATGATGGTGCTAATAGCCAAGATAATTTACATGTTGTTTCAAATTAGGATTAGTGAGACTTTAAAAGCTTTTATGAAATTAAAATATATTGTGGTCTTTATTTTCCGATCTTGTTTCTAATTTAATAACTTCAAAAAAAATCAGGCTGGTCTTCCTTGATTTGTTCTAAATAAACACATGATGCTTCTTGAGATTTTATCACCTTCTAGAATTTTTCATTAGCATGGTATGTAGCACAGCATTGTTTTACTAAACATTCATGTTAGATTAATGGGACAGTGTTGAAATTAGATAATTAAGCTTCTCTTTTTGAAGATGTTGCTATTATTCTTCCCTTCCATCATTATTCTTAATATTTTAATCTTCTGCCTCTCTGAAAGTCCCTGTAGTATGACTGAAAGATGATTTTTCTACCAGAAAGTAAGTAGCCTAAAATGATTGATATATTACCACTTATATGTTCAAAATTCTTATTAAAGCTACGTATTCATCCTTTTTTCAGATACACACCTTCTCCCTTATGAATTTTTAAGGATTCTTGTACCACCATAGTAGTGTTCTGAGTAACTTGATTTTAATGTGATATGTATTTTATTGACGACTTTAAAAATAATTATCATGCGTTATTTATTTATTTATTTTTTGGGAGGAAGACTGGCCCTGAGCTAACATCTATGCCCATCTTCCTCTACATTATATGTGGGACGCCTACCACAGGATAGCTTGCCAAACAGTGCCATGTCTGCACCTGGGATCTGAACTGGTGAATCCTGGGCCACTGAAGTGGAACATGTGAACTTAACTGCTGCTCCAGCAGACCGGTCCCTATCATGCATTATTGAACATTTAATTATTAAATTATAAAGATGATAACTTAAAATCTGGTTTTACATACTCAGTAAATTTCTGTGATTAAAAATCTCTCTTGTGGTGTTCTATTTATAATTAATATACCAAGTAAAACTAATTAGAAGTATCTAAAGCCCCTAGCAAAATCTCTAATTAGATATGAGATTCATAATTAACTGACTCTTCTCATTCTTGCCTTTTCCTCTCCATTTGAATTAATCACTTGTGTTCTTCCTTATTGATACCTGTCTCCCTCTGCAAGACGCTGACTAGAGTTCAGTGATCACTGTTTGTGGTATTCTTACAGAGACTGGTTTTGTAGGAACTTTGTTTAATAAGGTAAAAAAAAAAAAAACTTGAATCATATGCTCTATAAAGTATCACATTGAAGATTTTTGCCCACACTGTCAAATTAAGCATTTATTTTACTAGAGGCTAAAGGCAAGCATAGAAAATAGTCAGATGACCATTTTTCCTATCTTGTGTTTAAGGACCTGGATTTGTTTTTTTGCCTATCTGATCTTTGTCTGCATAGTTTTGACAGCATACCCATACCTGTTGGCCTTGGGTCATTGAATTGGGCTGGTATTAATTCATTTATTATTTTGACAAAGAATTAATAGTTCATTAAAGGTCTGCTGTATGCTAGGCAGTGTGCTAGGCTTTGGGTATAAAGAGGCAGGAGTGGTATACAGAGTATTTACCAGTCATTACAATATAGGCACCACCCAGTCAAGATGGCCATAGCACTGGATTCAGGGTCTTGAAAGACCCCTCCATCCTTTATACTGCATCATGCTTTGCCGCTTTTGTTCCTCAGTTGTCGTGGTGGTGGTGAGGAGACTGGGCCATCCGCAGGCACTTTAGGGTTGGTGAAGTTTGGGGCAGTGACTGTTTACCAGACTATATTACAGAAGTATTTCAGTACTTTAGTACAACCCTTAAGGCTGTACTGGTGTATACCAGCTGAATATTAGCTTTGCCAAGAGGTGTTCAGTTCTCTGACTGTAAGAGTCAGAGTTATAACCCAGTTTGAGAAGGACTTAGTGGAAGTATGTAGAAGGAACATAGGGGAAGGATTGCATGAGCCCTTTTTGGGGAAAACCAGTGAAGACTTCTATAGTGAGTAGAAATTTGCCATAGTCAGATTTGAGGAGGCGACTCTAACCAAGCTGAGGAGAAAATAGCATTAGCAGAGGCATAGGAGCATAAGAGAATATAGTAGATTCAGAGATTAACAAGTAGGAGAGATGGAAGATGAAGATGTATTTCTGTGACCCTTACTTTTTAAGGGTCAGAGAAAGACATCTTAAATATTAAGACCACATTTGTATCTTTGAACTTGCTCTGTTTTTGATAGAGTACTGCTAGACTGTCTGAATCTTAGTTTCTTCAACTATATCTAAATTATTTTAGGCATAGGGAGAGAAGGGATAGTAGGAATTTGTTATAGTTCAGGGCTATATTAAACATTGATAGAGCAAGAGTGCGGTTAAAACCTCTCCCCCAGTTCACTGAGAGGCTTCTAATGAGCAAACACAGATTCAAACAGATTGAGGATGGTAGTTCTTTTAATAACTTAAAACTGTTGCCCATGAGGCTTTTTGGCTGAATCATGAAACTAATTTTGCTTAATGTTTATGGAGGCCTACAAATTCAAATGTGCAGAAAATGTAGTTAATTACTGGTTTGTCAAATTCCTATTACCTATCATCTTTTATTTGAATAGCAGCTTTTGTTTCCAGTCTTTCAGGAGCAAGTATGTGGACCCCTTCCAGGTCATATTTGTATATGCTTGAATAATTCAATTCAAACCCATCTAAATATAACAAATTGACAGTAGTGAAACGATGTGTCCTCTTATACATACGTAACTTAGGGAACACATCTGTGAATATCTCTTCTCATTTCTGAGAGCTCTTGAAATATGTTAAATATTTGTAGTGGTGTAAATTCTGCTTTTATTGCCAGAGTTGATGTCTCTTACCTTTGAAATATAATGAAGTCATATGGACAGCAGAGAAGACATTTTTCTCTGTGACTCCTCAACTCAGTGAATGATTTGAAAGCACCCACTATGTGCTAGGAATTGTGTGGAATAGAAAGGTGAACAACTGATATTTTTCTGGGTTTCAAATTGTGTGATTTTTTTTTCCCCTCAAGCTATATTTAGTAAAAATGACTGTCTTGATGAGGTATATATGTGTTTGTGTGAAGTGTTACAACAAAGCCTGCTGGTTTGAGTTACTTATGAACAGATTTTTTGCTTCAAAGATGATTTTGAAATAATCGTTTTAAGTTTTTTTTCGTGGCTTCATTTTACAACATTTTCAATTAACGTTACTTCTCTCTACTTTCCATTACTCTGAATAATTAGAAAGGAGGAGTATTTTCAGTGAAATGTGTATTATATTCCAATATGTTAATTCAACCAGTATTTAGATAGCATCTACTAGGCCCTAAGGTATGGAAAGAATAGAATAGCAAACGTTGCTATCTATAGAATAAAGTTTCTCAGTATTTCTCAGTAAAAAAGAAACAAAATAATCAAAAAGTGAGAACTTTTAGCCCTTTTGGTATGCTTAATGTTATGAAAATAACAGATCCAGCCTTAAATGCACAGAATTCATATTTGTTTTTGCAGGATCTTGTATTTTTTTTTGTTTGTTTTCAAAGGTTATCCAAAGTTTTCCAACTTTGTTCTTCTTATTCAAAATTGTTTTGGCTCTTCTGAGTCCCTTGCATTTCCATATGAATTTTAGGATCAGCTTGTCAACTTCTGTGACAAAAAAAAATCAGGCTGCTATTTTGAAAGGGATTGTGTTGAATCTGTATTATTAATCTGTAAATCAATTTGGAAACTTTACAATAGTAAGTCCTCCAATTCATGAACATTGAATGTCTTTCCATTTATTTAGGTATTCTTTCATTTCTTTCAATGATATTTTGTAATTTTCAGTGTATGTCTTATACTTATTTTATTAAATTTATTCCCAAATCCTTTGTTGTTTTTGATAACATTGTAAATTAAATTGTTTTCTTACTTTCGTATTTGGATTGTTCACTGCTAGTGTATAGAAAAATAATTAATTTTTGTATTGTGTACCCTTGCTGAACTATTAGTTCAACTCTCTAATAATTGTTAATACATTACTTAGAATTTTTTATACATAAGATCATGTCATCTGTGAATAGTGAGAGTGTTATTTCTTCTTTTCCAATCTGGATGTCTTGTAAGTCTTTTTCTTTCCTAACTATCCTGGCTAAAACCTTTAGTACAATGTTAAATAGAAGTGGTGAGAGCAGACATACTTGTCTTGTTCTTGATCTTAGGGGGAAAGCTTTCAGTCTTTCAGCATTAACTATGATGTTACCTGTGGGTTTTTGTAACGGCCCTTTATCAGATTGAGGAAGTTCCCTTTTATTCCTAGTGTGTTGAATCTTTTTGTCGTGAAAGAATAATATTTATTGAGACCTTTTGATATATGCCAGGCCCTATGCTAAGTGTTTTATATATGTAGTATTTAATTTCATTTTTGTAATAGTCCTATGAGATAGACACTGTTATTTTATCCTCATTGAGCTGGTAAGTGATAGACTGTTAGATTGTTCAATTTCAAAACTTGTGTGCTCAACCATTATCCATTAAATTCCCTATACAAACCATGCTGATTTATATATGTCCCTTTGTACATGCTAATTTCCTCCTCCTAGAATGCGTGCTCCACCTCTTTCCCCATCACAAAGCTGTGACAGCACTTTGAACCTGTCACTATCATAGTACTTTTTCACTGTGTGGTGGTTGTTTCCCTATATTTCTCTCATTTTAGAGTCTGTGCTTCTTGAATTCAGGGACTTTGTCACATACGTCTTTGAATCTCCAGTGCATAGTGAAGAGATAGTAGAGAGAAGTGTCACAGAAGCCAAGGGATTAGAGAGTTTCAAGAAGGGTGGCACAAGTCAGCAGAGTCTGATACTACAGAGAGATCAAGTAAAATAAGGTTCACAAAATGACTGTTGGTTTAGCCTTTAGTGACTTTAGTAAGAATGGTTTTTTAGTAGCAGTGGGGACAAAAGCCAGATTCTGGTAGGTTGAGCAGTGAAGGGGGGGGGGGGTGAAGAAGAGACTGTCAATGAGTGTAGACTACCCCTGTAAAAAGTTTAACTGTGAAGGGGAGAATGAGTTTAGAGTGCTACATAGAGGGGAGCATAAGGTATTTTTTAATATAGGAGAGTCTTGAGTATGTGTATATACAGAGGTGTGGAGGGAGAAGGAATCGTTAAGAGCAAGCTGATGGAAGTGGAGAGAGAGGAGTAACAGAGGGAACAGGCTTCCCTGCAGAGATGAAGATTGCATACAGAACACAAGATATGCCTGTAGTGGCCTCTTCCCTCTGAAGGAAGGAAGCGCCCATGGCTGCAGCCAGAGGTAAATTTATGGTGTGAATTAAGAAATATAGGGAGTTCCCCTTTTCTGTGAAGTAGAAAACAAGGTCCTCTTGGCTTGGTGATGCTGGGGTTGGGGATATTCTAGGAGGAGGCAACAGGGATGAGATAATGGAGTATGAGGGGATTGCTGAAAGTTTGCTGTGAGGCATGGGAGAGGTTGTTTACCAGAAACAAAAAGGTTTTTTTTGAGGCCCCCTTCTCTCCTCCCTCCATGTAAATTGAAAAAAGAGATATATGATCAGAAATTAAGATGGTGCAAAAGAATTTACAGTGAAAAGTTGTTTTCCCTTAGCCTTAGATCCCCTGTCCGTTTTCAGAAGAAAATGCCATTAGCAGTTTATTTACTTTCAAATTGTTTTTGCAAATATGCATATAAGTATATATATGGGATTTGTTTCAATCCATGAGAACTTACTGTTCTGCTTCTTGCTTTTTCAACTTCTGTGTCTTGGAGATCTTTCCATATACTTAGATCTACTTCATTCATGTTTATAGCTGCAGGATATTTTATGTATGAATATAGTATAAATGATGTAACCAGCATTAAGATGAGTTCCAGTCTTTACTCTCATAGAAGTCATGTTAAATGAACAGGTTTTACTTTTTAAAAATACAAAATCATTATAATACCTTAATTCTGTGCCTTAATTTTGAATTTATTCTGTACACACAAACATTGCACAAACTGATAATATGTATATACTGAAACTGAGTTGTCTTTAAAACATAAAGGCATCTTGAATATTCAAAAGTGATACCCTTAGTTATCATGCTCAATTTATTTCTGTGATTGAGTGATAAGAATCCTGTTTTCAGGTGTTTGTTATTTTGAACACTGGTATAAGAAACATTCCTATAGATGACTCATGTAGTACATGTGCAAGAGATTCTCCTGGGTATATCCCTGTGAATGGAATTGCTGGGTCATGGTGAGCAAATGTTAAACTTAGAGAGATAATACAACATTTATTTCCAGACTGATTGTACCGTTTTATCCTCCTACCATCAATGTACGAGATCTTGTTGTTTCACAGTCTCTCCAGTACTTGGTGTTTTCAGACTTTTAAATTTTCCTAGTTGAATGATCTAACATAGTATCTAATTGTGATCTTTTTGAAAAAACTAAAAAATTGAGTTATAATTTTCAATTTTACAATAAAATGCACAGATCTTAAATATACAGTTCATTGAGTTTTTCACAAATGCATATACTTATGTAATTTACTTCCTATAAAAATTGGAACATTTTTATTACCCCTTAAGTTTCCTCAGGCCCCTTCCTTGACATTTTTTCCCCCCTCACTAGAGAGAACCACCGTTCTGATTTCTGTCACTTAAAAAAAAAAATCTCCCACAACTAGAAGGACCTGCAACTAAGATATACAACTGTGTACGGGGGAGGGGGCGGTTTGGGGAAATAAAGCAGAAAAAAAAAAAAAGATTGGCAACAGTTGTTAGCCCAGGTGCCAATCTTTAAAAAAAAAAATCATTTGTCCTCACCACCATCAACTTCTTTCCTCCCATTCCCTCTCTTTTTTTAAATGTCTTTTTTTAATTTTAAAATATATGTAACATAAAATTGATCGTCTTAATCGTTTTTAAATATACAGTTCAGTGGTATTAAATACTTTCACATTGTGTGAAATTATCACCACCATCCATCCCCATAACTCTTTTCATCTTTTAAAACTATCTCTTTACCCATTTTCCCCTCCCCAGTCCCTGGCAACCGCCATGATACTTTCTGTCTTTTTGATTTTGACTACTCTAAGGACCTCATATAAGTGGAATCATATAGTATTTGTCTTTTTGTGCCTGGCTTATTTCACTTAGCATAATGACCTCAACGTTCATCCATGTGTAGCACATTGCAGAATTTTCTTCCTTTTTAAGGCTGAATAATATGGATACTTTGGTTGCTTCCATGTTTTGGCTTTGTGAAAAATGCTCCTGTGAACATAGGTGTATAAATATCTGTTCTAGACTCTGCTTTCAGTTCTTTTGGGTATCTACCCAGAAGTGGAATTGCTGGATCATATGGTAAATCCATTGTTAATATTTGAGGAACCACCATACTGTTTTCTACAGCAGCTGTATCATTTTAAATTCCCCCAAACAGTGCACAAGTGTTCCAATTTCTCTACATCTTTGCCAAAACTTACTGTTTTCTGTTTTTTGATTGTAGCCATCCTGATAGGGTGAGATGGTATCTCATTGTAGTTTTGATTTGCATTTCCCTAGTGGTTAGTGTTGTTGAGCATCTTTTTGTGTGCTTACTGGCCATTCATATATCTTATTGGACAAATGTCTATTCAAGTCCTTTGCCCATTTTTTAATAAGGTTGTTTTGTTGTTGTTTTTGAGTTTTAGGAGTTCTCTATATATTCTGGATATTAATCCCTTATCAGATATATGATTTGCAAATATTTTCTCCCATTTTGTGGTTGCTTTTTTACTCTGTGGATAGTGTCTTTCAATGCACACAATTTTAAAATTTTCATGAAGTCCAATTTGTCTGATTTTTCTTTTGTTACCTGTGTCTTTGATGTCGTATCCAAGAAATCATTGCCAAATCCAATGTCATGAATCTTTTGCTCGATGTTTCCTTCTAAGAGTTTTATTATTTTAGGTCTTACATTTAGGTATTGAATCCATTTTGAGTTAAATTTTGTTTATGGTGTTAGGTAAGGGTCCAACTTCATTCTTCTTTGTGGATATCCAGTTTCCCCAGCACCATTTGTTGAAAAGACTTTCTTTTCCTCATTGAAATGCTTTGATGACTTTGTCAAAAATCATTTGACCATATATATGTGACTATTTCTGAGTTGTCTTCTGTTCGATTGACATATTTTTTTCTTTTTGCTGATCCCATACTCTCTTGATTACAGTGGCTTTTATAATAAGTTTCAAAGTAAAGTAGTGTAACTTCTCTGATTTTATTCTTCTTAAAGATTTCTTTTGGCTCTTCTAGGTCCTTTGTATTTTCATATAAATTTTAGAGTCCACTTTTCCTTATAGATTTCAGTATCAGTTTTTATTTTCTACAAAAGCATCTGTAGATTTTGCTTGACACTGTGTTCACTCCAGAGATCAATTTGGAGCGAGTAGACATCTTAACACTCTATAAATATGATATCTCTCTCCATTTATTTAGAACATCTTTATTTATTTATTTTTTGAGGAAGATTAGCCCTGAGCCAACATCCGTACCCATCTTCCTCTACTTTATATGTGGAACGCCTGCCACAGTATGGCTTGATAAGCAGTGTGCAGGTCTGCGCCCAGGATCTGAACCAGCAAACCCTGGATGGCCAAAGCAGAGTGCATGAACTTAACTGCTATGCTGCTAGGGCGGCCCCATCTTTAATTTTTTTCTCTTTTTAAAGATTGGCACCTGAACTGACAACTGTTGCCAATCTTCTTTTGTTTTTTGTTTTTTTTCCTGCTTTTCCCCCCAAATCCCCCCAGTACATAATTGTATATATATTTTTTTAGTTGTGGATCCTTCTAGTTGTGGCATGTGGGACGCTGCCTCAGCATGGCCTGATGAGCAGTACCATGTCCGCGCCCAGGATACAAACCAGTGAAACCCTGGGCCACTGAAGTGGAGCACTCGAACTTAACCACTTGGCCACAGGGCCGGCCCCGCCCGTCTTTAATTTAAGAGCTATATTGTTTTTAGTTTTCAGTGTAAAATCTTGCTCTTTGATTTTTTAATACTATGATAATGGCATTTTAAAAGTGTTTTATTTCCAGTTAATCATTACTAGTATATAAAAATATAATTGAATTTTGTATATTGGCCTTTGTTAGTTCTAGTAGCTTTTTTTAAAAAGATTTTCTAGACTTTACTATGTAACTATGATATGCATGTAAGTAAAGACAGTTTTCTGTGTATCTGATTTCTTTTCCTTGCCTTATTTTACTGACTAGAACCTCCAGTATGATATTGAATAGAAGTGGTGAGAGCAGACATCCTTGACTTGTTCCCGATTTTAGAGAGAAAGTTTTCAGTCTTCCACCATGAAGGTGTTATCCATGGGTTGAATAGCCCCTTCTATTGCTCGTTTGCTGAAAGTTTTTTTTTTTTTTTTTAAAGATTTTATTTTTTTCCTTTTTCTCCCCAAAGCCCCCCGGTACATAGTTGTATATTCTTCGTTGTGGGCCCTTCTAGCTGTGGCATGTGGGACGCCGCCTCAGCGTGGTTTGATGAGCAGTGCCATGTCCGCGCCCAGGATTCGAACCAACGAAACACTGGGCCACCTGCAGTGGAGCGCGTGAACTTAACCACTCGGCCACAGGGCCAGCCCCCTGAAAGTTTTTTGTTTTTTATATTGTAAATGGGTGACTTTGAATTCTAATTGTGGTGTTCAAGGATTTTTTAAAAGGATTTTTAGAAGGGGTTATAATCGTGAATCTCCTATAGGTATAAAATGAACACTTGTCAAATATTTTATTTAGCTCACTAATTAATGAGGAAACTGGTGAGATGTTAAGATCAATTCAAAGGAAAATTTGAAGAGCTGCTTATTTATATGCAGTAAAGGAATGCTGAGACTGGTCTATCCTCTGGCCAGTTATCGGTTGTAATCCACTGGACACAACTAATTTGTTCTTTTGAACACAAGAATAGCTCATGTTATTATCAACTTTTTACATTTTATCAAATTGAAAAATTGCTCAAAGACAATTTAAAAGAGAGGTCATGAATACCTAAACTAGAGAGTACATTCCCTAGTCTTTTTTTTTTTTTAAAGATTTTATTTTTTCCTCCCCAAAGCCCCCCGGTACATAGTTGTATATTCTTCGTTGTGGGTCCTTCTAGCTGTGGCATGTGGGACGCTGCCTCAGCGTGGTTTGATGAGCAGTGCCATGTCCGTGCCCAGGATTCGAACCAATGAAACACTGGGCCGCCTGCAGCGGAGTGCGCGAACTTAACCACTCGGCCATGGGGCCAGCCCCCCCTAGTCTTTTTTTTTTTGGTCCATTTCAAAGCTTTTCAGATTTTCATGATCCCCGGTGATGTTGAACAGTTTCCTTACATTTATTGGTTATATATATGTATTCTGCTGTGAAATATCTCTTCATTGTCTCTTGCCTATTTTTTGACCTAGTTTTGAGTGTGTTATTGATTTATATGTTCTTGATAATAATACATTATAAATTGTGTGTATTGTGAATATTTTCTCCTAGTTTATAACTTGTGTTTTCACTTCCTTTAAAGTATTTTTTGATGAGCAATCGTTCTTAATTTTAATGTAGTCAAATTTCTCTTGTTTCAGAAATCTTTCCTTATCCAGGGGTCAAAAGATACCCATCTTTTCCACTAAGGTTTTTTTTTCTTTGAGGAAGATTAGCCCTGAGCTAACATCTGCTGCCAATCCTCCTCTTTTTGCTGAGGAAGACTGGCTCTGAGCTAACATCCGTGCCCATCTTCCTCTACTTTATATGTGGGACACCTGCCACAGCATGGCTTGACAAGTGGTGCATAGGTCTGCATCCAGGATCCGAACCGGTGAACCCCAGCCACTGAAGTGGAAGGTGTGAACTTAACCACTGCACCACCGGGCAGGCCCCTCTACTAAGTTTTTTAAAGTTGTTTTTGATATTTAAGTCCTCAGTCCATCTGGTGTTGATTTTTCATATGGTATGATGGTAGGATCAAATTTCACCTCTTTTTTTTTTTTTTTTTTTAAAGATTTTATTTTTTCCTTTTTCTCCCCAAAGCCCCCCGGTACATAGTTGTGTATTCTTCGTTGTGGGTTCCTCTAGTTGTAGCATGTGGGACGCTGCCTCAGCGTGGTCTGACGAGCAGTGCCATGTCCGCGCCCAGGATTCGAACCGACGAAACACTGGGCCGCCTGCAGCGGAGCGCGCGAACTTAACCACTCGGCCACGGGGCCAGCCCCTTCACCTCTTTTTTTTTAACGTATATGTTACGGATTGAATATTTGTGTACCCCCAAATTCAGATGTTGAAGCCCTAACCCCTAATGTATTGGTATTTGGAGATGGGATCTTTAGGAAGTAATTAGGGCTAGATGAGGTTATGAAGGTGGGGCCCTGGTCCGATGGGATTAGTGCCTTTATAAGAAGAGGCAACAGAGAACTTGCTCTTCCTCTCCACTGTCTATGTGAGGACACAGACAGAAGGCAGCCATCTGCAAACCAGAAAGAGAGCTCCCACCAGAACCTGACCATGCTGGCAGCCTGATTTCAGACTTCCAGCCTCCAGAACTGTGAAAAAATATCTCTGTTGTTTAAGCCACTCAGTCTATGGTATTTTGTTAAGGCAGCACAAGCAGACTGAAACATCTTGTTTTACATTTACTCTTTGGTACTTGATGTTTCACTCTGTCAGACACTGCTTATGTGGAGAGGGCCAGGTTTACATCAGTCCCAGTGATACCAGGGCAGGAGTTGGAGAGCCCCAGGCATCAGAGCTTGAGTCAGTCACTCTTCACCCCATACAGTATAACCTCAGGTCACTTCTTTATCTGTTTGTCTTGAGGAAGAAGCTGCCTTTAGAAGGAGACACTGCTGAGACAATGGTTACTCAGCCCTGGGGTTTGCATGGGAGGAAAGGGTGATGTGAAGAAGCAGCCAGGGAAGGTTAGGGTGTATCTGGCTGTTTTTCTTAGCTCCTGACTATTTTCCTGAGGACCTGAGACCAGAGGTCAGAGTAATGCTTATATGGGGCCAGATTGTGTGTACATAGGTACTGGGACACAAGAAAAGCAAAAAATAGAACTTTAATAATTCTTTTTCTGTTTTGTTATCCCATAACTTTGGTGGGCTGCCTCTTGCCTCACGCCGAAGCCACCATTCCACACATCACAGTTCAAAATGGGTCCTTGTCACCCCACGTATTTCTCATAATTCTCTCCATTTTTCTGGGGTAGCTTCCCCAAGGGCTGATATTCTGAGAGGGGGTCAGCAGTTTGGCTAATTCAGCTTCTTGGCAGGAACTGGAGCCAGTGTAAAGTTTTTCTTAGCCTTCTTAGACTTTCTTTACATAATTCCAGGTAACTTTAATCTGACCAAACAAGTGAGTAGGTTCAAGATTTCTCAGTCATCTGCAAGACTTCTTGCTTGCCATGTCTGAAGCCCTCTGTAGAGACTGTATAAAGGTATAGGCTAGCTGTAGCAAAGTGTCCTACAGAATCTTTTTGACCATCCAGTGGTGTTTCACTGAGTTTTCACCCAGCCAGTGTTGGCTTTTTGGATAGGTGGAGCCAAAAGTTCCTTTAGGTAGTGCAACTTGCTTAATTCTAAGAGGGTCTCTAACTTAAAGTGTATCTCCTTCTGCTTAGTAGTGTTACTTTAAATTCTAACTCTGGACAGTCATTCTTGCCCAAAATGGCCCATGAATTTTTAAGTATTTTATTGCATCTTTCATGTAAATTTTTATTCTGCTTATAATGAGTATATTAATGTTACAATGTTTTAAGTTACTTATTTCAGAGAAACTTGCTGCTCCAGGAGAATGTATTGTATTTATTCTGTTGTTTTGCTTATTGCCTCCTATATCTCTCTGCCCCCTCCAAAGAATTAGTCCATTACACCATACTACCTTCCATTGTAACTCCCGGTGTTGTACTTATTTTCCTTCTTTCTTTGTGCTTCCAGAGGAGAGGCAGGACCTGTTTCTCATTTATTTTTGTATGTCTAGCTTTCACTAGATTTGCCACAGAGTAGGTTCTATGTATTAGCTTAATTCAATTGATTAATTCATAGCACAGCACTTAGGATTTATAACGCTTTATAGTGTTCTAGGGAGAAAAGTATGTACTCTTAACCACAGTGCATTCTGTATTTTGGCATAGAACTTTATGACTGATTATATTGGTTGCAGGGTGGAGGGGGCGAGGAGAGAGAGGAAGAGGAAGAAATCAGGGATGACTCTTACAGTGGGCAGTCGGGTGGTAGTGCTATTTATTTCCAGTGCCTGTTCAGATATAGAAAGAACTTGTGGGGTGGGAGATAGATAGGATTTTGAAGTATTTAGTTTGAAGTTTTTCTGAGATATTCAAGTGGAGATGTGCAGATCTGTCTGCAGTTTTTGAGAGAGAAAAATTTTGAGGCTAATAGATTTTTCAGGAGTGATTGAAGAAGAAATTGCCCAGGATTGAGGACAAACCCCCTGAGCACATCTAGTTTTAGTGGACAAGTATCAAAAAAGGCACTGGGAAGGAGATCAAGAAGGAGAAACCAAGTGTTAACAAAGGATTTTACAGTAATACCCTTGGCTTCATTTCTACCTGGAGACCAGATTTTCCTTTCAGCACCCTATATTTGATCTTTGTCCTCAGACCTATTCTTACTTTGAGCATTCTCTGCTGGGAGAAATTGTGGATGAAATATAGTTTTGTTTTTGAACCCAGCAGTTGCTGGTTCTTTTATGTTTCCTCTAAATTCTGCTTGAAAACAGAATACTTTGTTCTTTAGCTCATCTCTCTATCTGTACCTTCTGTTATACATATTAAAGAAACCAGTTGACACTTTGGACATTCTGCTTGAAATTACCTTAGCTAGAAGTAACAGTTAATTTCCAAAATTTTCTGTTTTTTAACTTACCACAAGCAACAGTTTTGCTAAATTTTCTGCTACTTCATAACAAGGATCTTCTATTTTCCAGCTTCTGAGAACATTTTACTCATTCTCCTTTAAGGACCCTCCAATAGCCTCCTTGGGGTTCATCAGGCTTTTGCTAATGAGATCCTCAGGGCTCTTCCAGCTTGTGCCTACCACCCAATCCCAAAGCCAGTGTCACAAATTTTGTTTTTGTTAGGTCAACACTCCAATTCCAGGTACCAAATTCTGTTCTGGTAACTATCACTGTTTAACAAACCACCCTAAACCTAGTCCCAGAGCCTGCATTGCTTTTCCTAAACTAGCCTTGGAAGCCACTCAGTGTCACTTTCACCACACTCTCTTGGTTACAAGCAAGTTAAAAGTCAACCTGGATTTAAGAAGGGAATTAGACTACACATCTTATGAGGGAGTGGCAAATTTTCATCATAGAAGATCATGTGGAATGAGAGAGATTTTTGTGGCATATTTGAAAAATAGTCTGTTGCCGATGGGTAAAATAAAATACATGAGATTATGAAGGAAAAAATTATATTAAAATTACCAAACTAATTGTGATAAAGTAATATGTGTTTATTTAACATGATACACAACAAGATATAGTGGCAGGCCTATAGTAATTTAGTAAATTAGTAAATATAGTAAATATTAATAGTTTTAGAGATTGGAGAAATTAAAGAAATAATTTATAGTGATTTTAATAATGTTTTAATAGGACTATCAAACTTGATTCCCTCCAACTTTTTTTCTTTCTTCTGTTGTATGACCAGAAGCATTTGTCTAAAACCAAAACCATTATTACCCTGCTTGAAACCATTCAGTGCTTCACATTTTCATTGGAATAAAGTCCAAACTTCCTGAATTGGCTTGTTGAAGATCCTTTGTGCCCTGTTCTGGTTCTGGTGCATTTTTTCATCCTTTCTTATTTTCCAGTTCTGTTGCTTCCATGCCAAACAAGTACTTTTTTTCTACCTATGCAACTTTGCCCAGGCAATAGGTCTGTCGTACTCCCTCTCTTCACGAACAACCTCTAGTATATCTACTAAACTCCTACTGATCTTTTAACACTCAGTTAAAATATTAGGTAGTCTGATAAGCCTTTCTTCACTTCCCCAGGAAGAATTAACACCTTCCCCTTCTATATTGCCATTGTGATTTGTACACATTTCTATTATAGCACTTGTTTCATTATGTAATATTTGCATATCTGTAAGCCACAACCTGTGCCTCCAAAGGCAGTGGCTAATTTGATTCAGCATGGTATTTCCAGCACTAATAGTGCCTGGCACATACAAGTACTTAATAAATGTATGTTGAATGAAGAATATACTCAGCAGAGTGCTTTAAGTGTGAATTGCTCTAAATAGCATGTTTGTAGTAAACTCCTGCATAGCCAAGATGATTGAGGAACGGGGTAGTCCAATAATTGATTATGCTGCATAACAGCCAATTACAAATGATCAATTTTAGATAATTTTAATACAAAACAAAATGGGCTGGATAGAATTTATCTGTTTTTATTAATCCATGGGACGCTTCGGCATGATCATTCTTAATTATTTGGCTTGTTCAGAGCTATGGCTGAGGAAACTGTAAGGGATTGAGTATTATCTGTAGTGTTGCATTGTCACAAGCTGAGCCTTGTTTTTTAGTTGAATCTCTAACACACTTAATTTAATTACTATTTTGCATACCTGAGGAGTATACTATAAATTTGACACTAGATAAAAGGGATTCACAATTGCATTATTATCAAATGTAGTTTTAAAAATGCTCAGAAGACAGACAAGCAACATACCTTAAGATGTATGCACTATTTCAATTCACCAGACAGCTTGCTGCGTTCAGGCTGTGCCCTATTCAGTATTCAGTGACAATCCTTGCTGAGCCCAAGTGAAGTCTTATGAACTGAGCTAAGCAGGTAATTTGATGGTACTCTCTGGCCATGAATGTTTCAAGAATGCTTGATCCCCACTGACATTATATATTTATTCTTCTCTGGTTCATATGACAGTAGTGTGAGTGGTTGCTGCTCATTTGTGTATTAATTTAATGGTTCTCTTCTGCTCTCACCTGCTCAACAACAGTGTTGCCATTTATTAGTTGTAAAATTGAGAAATTGCTTTTATGCATAGGAGCCCACATTTTCATATATTTGGAAGTGGCTTTGAACAGAGGCCTGTTTGGAAACCAGGGAACATGCTCTTATGTATTTGTGCAAATGATCTGAAGACCATCATGGTAGCTGAGCTCTGACATCCTACAATGCTGTGCCATGTTCTCTTTTTAAGCTTAGAAATCTTCCTGCAAAGCTTGATCCTTTTTAAAGCAACAATTTGGAATATCAAGCAGAGGTATATTTCCTAAATGACATTCAGAAACATGTATTGTAAATGTGACTATTATTTAGATGCCATATTGTTCATTTGGCTTATCTCCACTTGAATCCTTTTCTTTTCATCAGTTTCCCAGCCTGTCTGTCCTTTAAGTTGCATAATAATACAGTGTTTGTAACATAATTATTTTATGAAAGTGGATTATCTTGACCTAAGTACAAGAATTGATTGACCTAAGGGTTAACTTGAAAATCCTACATGAAAGAAAGAAAGGACAATTTTTTTTATTAAGATTATGATAGTTAACCTTGTGAAATTACAGTTGTACATCATTATTAGTCATGTTGTAGGTACACCACTTCACCCTTTGTGCCCTCCCCCCACCCCCCCTTTCCCCTGGTCAACACTGATCAGTTCTCTTTGTCTATATGTTAACTACCACCTATGAGTGGAATCTTTCTCTGTCTGGCTTATTGAAAGAAAGGACAATTTAAAAGATTGATTAAGTAATTTTAAAGAATGTGAATATTAGAGTCGTTAATGATAGAAACAATGGACTGCTTGATTGAGTATGATAAAATATTCAGCAAGTCACTAACCCAGCTGTCCTGTTTGAATAATCTCTGTACAAACAGAACAAAAATAATTCTTGCTACCTTGTACTAAGCCAATATCAACTGAGGTTTTAGTTTGGGAAATTTGTCAAAAAACTGAACATTTTTACGTTAAGAAGCTGATTGATTCTATTAATTACAGAATGGAAACGCTTATGTCTCTATAGTATGACTTTAAAAATAATTATTAACTGAATAAAAGAATGTGATTGCTTGCTAAGCCATACTTTTTTGTATTAGTAAAGTTATGAATAAGAAAAACTTTTAATCTCAGTTTTATGAGAAGCAGTATTCGGTGTCCTAGATTTTACTCTTGGTTCCCTCACTAGCTAGCTGGCTGACTTTGATGCCTTGGGTTTTCAGATGAGTCAAATTAACTGTCTTACAGTGAAAATCAGTTGGATCTTATATGTGAAGGTGCTATGTAAAATGTATTCCACATGTAGGAGTTAAGCAAGATTTTATTAGCCCCTTTTGTGCCTGCTTTTTAACTTTGGGCTGATCACTTAAATTCTCTGAACTTTTGTTTCTTTATAGGTGAAACAGAGGAGTTTGGCCTGTATATTCAGCTCGAGAAGTACTATTTAGGTTGTATTCAGCTCTTACAACCTATAACTTATGATTGTTTTGCTCTCCCTTTTTCTTTAACATGTGCTTACCCCTACTCAACTTACTGATACTGTGGTTACTGAATAATAGGAATGAATTTCATTTGTCCTCACCTATTACATTTCATTTGCTCTTTCTATCAGTCTTGTGAGAGTAGGTGGTAGCCTCATTTTACTGATGAGGAAAACAGGTTCAGAGAGGTTGCACAGCTAATTAGTGTTAGAGGTGGGATCCCAGTCTCTGATGTCAATGTTGTTTTTTTTATTTCGTTGAGGGAGATTGACCCTGAGCTAACATCTGTCACCAATCTTCCTCTTTTTGCTTGGGGAAGCTTGTCACTGACCTAACATCTGTGCTGATCTTCCTCTATATTCTATATGGGATGCTGTCAGAGCGTGGCTTGATGAGCGGTGTGTAGGTCTCGGTCAAGAATCCAAACCTGTGAACCTGGGCCACTGAAGCAGAGCGTTCAAACTTAACCACTGTGCCACCAAGGCCAGCCCCACCAGTGTTTTTTTTTTTAACAGCATGTGTCTTAAGTGAAGACACATTGCCATATACCTCATCTAAAGCAAACTTTTGATCTCCATTGTTTTCCTATTCTTTTTTTCTCAAAATGGGTAAAGTCTTACCAAAATGCTTTTGTAGAAAAATACATCTATTCAATAGCAGTAAGCGTAATTTGGGAATTTTAACATTATAGCACCATAGCAAAGTCTTATTAGCATTATATAACATGTACAGTAAATCTGGAAATTTTTCAGTGCTGGAAAATATAGTTTGTCCTTCAAATTAGATGAGTTCTGTTTTAATAGGTATATTTTATTCTTAAAGTATAGTATCATTTAATATTATAGATGCTTTTAAACTTAAAGGCTTGTTTTATGCTTGCTACAAAAGGAAAACAGATGATATAAGTACTTACTCAATTTTTTTCCATTTATAAAATCCTAATTTATTTTGTGATTCTAGGAAGAGCATTAGACATGGCAAAATTTTCTAAAATTTTTATTCTAGGAGAGTATTATTTTATGATATCCATAATTTACATTTAAATTTAAAAAATCTCTGGACTATCTGAAATGAGTAGGTCAGGCAGGGATTAGGACAAGCACATCCAGAAACATTCATTTCTGTCTAGAGTTTATTTATGAGTTCTGTGTTTTAACATTTCCTTTTATAAAGAAAGCCTCAGATATCCCCTTGTCTACACACGTCAGCACTAGGTATCTTACTCAGAACACTATTGTTTTTAGGGTGATTGACAGCACTGGTTCAGCTAGGACTCTGATGCTGATCCTTTCTGATTCAGAAACCTTTACCCTAGGAACATTTCTTAACTCATGTTTCTCTTTTCTCTGTCCAAAGTTTCCTGGTGGTCATTATTAGTCCAAAAGTGGGTTTCCATGAAAACTCATTGGTCACAGTTTTATTTTTATCTTTCCAACTGGTAACTTTAAAATGGCTATGGCACTGAGGAGACCTTATCTGCTGCCGTTGTTAACCCTGTTCATGAAACTCCTGCCACATAGACCTTCTTTTCTGTTATATGAATATACCAAGTTCAATCCAGTCAGGGTCTTCTATTACTTGTTTCTCTGCAGGGAATGGACTTCCTCCAGACTGTTGTTTGGCTATATCCTTCTTGTCATTTAAGTCTCAGCTTAAATGTCCCTTCTTCAAGAAGTTTTCCTTTACAACTCACTATAAATTAACTCTCCTCTAACACTCTTTATTACACAACTGTGTTTTATTTTTCTTCTTAGCACCTAATGATTAATTGATAGTTATTTGTTACTTATTTATCTCCTCTCATGGGGACAGGGACATTTTATTTTGTTTATAGCCGTATCTTCAGCACCTAGAACAGTGTCTGGTACAGTAGGCATTCCAGCAAATATTTGTTGAATGACCAAATGAATGGATACTCTTTCTATTGACTATTTATAAAATTCTTTACTTGACTTTTTAATCTTTTTTTTCTTGGTAGTCAGGAAGGTACAATTAATATTTTTGCAATTAATATTTATGTACTTTTGACATTTTTCTCTTCCTTTGCTGTTCTTTTCTCTAGTTGAATTCTTTCGGGTGTGGAGGAGGAAGCCTTCTAATTTTCAAACTCTTGAGTTGTGACTGTTTCAGTTTATCTACTGTTTGCCAGGTAGTTGTCTGAGCTGGTGCAACCTAGTCACAAAAGCAGTTAATAGGTGAGAAAATTGGCTCCTAACAGCTGCTTCAGTCCTGCTTGAGTTGGCCTCTCCCCCAAGGGACTGTCACTGTCAATCTAGCAAAATTAAATTGCCTTCCCATAAACATTTTTCGCTAGGATTACAGAACAGAAACAAATTCTAGGTTTATAAAATGAGTTAAAATGTGTCAACAGAATAAAACAGAATAATGACCTGCTGCTGCAATTTGAATTCTGAGGCATGGCAGCAAATGTTTATTTTCGGAAGAGTTGACATTGAAACTGTAGCACTTTTAGTTCTATTGCAATGACTTTATTATGCCAAAAGGGGAGATTTTATAACTTATTTATTGGTGTTACTGAGGAAAGCAAAAATTCTATAGCATATAATTTTTGACCCTTAGAGCTTTGTTTGTGACATAGTTTTTGAGACCTGCTCCTTCAGTTAACTCCATAGAAAGGGGCAGGTTTTGGAAAGAATGCAACTTGATTTCTTTTCCATTTCATTCCCCCACCTGTTAATTCATTCAGTACAGATTCCATTTGACCATGATAGACCTTAACCATTATGTGCCATAACCAATGTATCCATCTTAAAATTGGATTCAAAGGGGTTTTATATTAACAGTGTGCCAGTTCTAGGTTTTATATTGACATATGCCTTAATGTTAGCAAACGTAGCATTGGTCTGCATTGATCCTTTTTGATAAGTTTTATTTGGTGTGATTCCCAATCTGAGATTGTTGTGAAATGTGTTCCCCATGAAAGTTGCCTTCTAATCAGTACTCCTTTCCTTTCAGTCCTTTAGAACCTCTGGTCTTTCGTGAAACTAAAAGAATTTGTGTCATTAAATTCTGCTTTAAGGTTTTTTTTTTTTAGGAAGATTACCCCTGAGCTAACTGCTGCCAATCCTCCTCTTTTTGCTGAGGAAGACTGGCCCTGGGCTAACATCCGTGCCCATCTTCCTCTACTTCATATGTGGGACGCCTACCACAGCATGGCATGTCAATCGGTGCCATGTCCGCACCCAGGATCCGAACTGGTGACCCCTGGGCCGCCGAAGCAGTAACGTGTGCACCTAACCACTGCGCAACCGGGCCGGCCCCTAAGATTTTGTTACAAAAATTAAGAGAAATTTCTTGTACAATGAGGATATTAACTGAGTTTTTGGATAAATGAGGTGTGCCTTTGTTATGCTAATGTGGTGATTCATGATGGACCCCTAGATAACTTCAGGACGGGGTCTGGTCACCAGAAACACCAACCGTATGAGTAGAAGATTGGGACTTTGGGTCTGTGGAGCTCAGTGGAGCTTCTTGATTGGTGAACACATCGATGTGCTGGGAGAATGATGCACCCTGACTCATGGGGAAAGGGCGTGGAAGCTCTTCATCTGGGATCCTCCCAGACCTTGTTCTATGTGTATCCCTTATAATAAAACTATAATTGTAAGTATAATGCTTTCCTGAGTTCTGTGAGTCATCTTAGTAAATTATCAAACTGAGGAAATCATGGGAATCGCTGAATTTGTGGCCAGTTGATTAGAAATGCTGGTGGTTTGGGGACCCCTGAAGTGTGGCTGGCATCTGAAGTAAGTGCATTCTTGTTTGGGATAATGTTCTTTGATTTGTGGTTTCTACACTGACTCTGGGTGGTTAGTGCCAGAGTTTAACTGCAGTATACTCATTTAGGGTTGAAACAGAGTAGTGGTACGTTTGTTATAATTGATGAACCAATATTGATATATTATTATAAACTAAAGTCCATAGTTTGCATTAGGGATTGCTCTTTATGTTGTGGAGTTTCATGGGTTTTGACAAATTCATAATGTCATGGGGCTGTCATTACAGTATCATACAGAATAGTTTCACTGCCCTATAAGTCCCCTGTGTTCCACCTGTTCATCCCTTCCTCTCTTGCCCTCAAACTCCTGACACCACCACTCATCTCTTTACTGTCTTTATAGTTTTGCCTTTTTCAGGTTGTCATAGTTGGAATCATATAGTATGTAGTTTTTTCAGACTGGTTTCTTTCACTTAGCAATGTGCCTTTAAGGTTCCTCCATATCTTTTTGTGGTTTGATAGCTCATTTATTTTTATTGCTGAAGAATATTCCATTGTGTGGATTTACCAGTTTATCCATTCACCTAGTGAAGGATATCTTGATTGCTTCCAAATTTTGGAAATTATGAAATTATGAATTATGAATTATGTGCAGATTTTTGTGTAGACATTGGTTCTCAAATCAGAGGGCAATTGCTGGATCATATAGTAACACTACATTTAGCTTTGTAAGAAATGACCAAACTGTTTTCCACAGTGGCTGTACCATTTTGCATTCCTGCTAGCAGTGAATGAGAGTTCCTGTTCCTCCATGTCCTTGCCAGCATTTGGTGGTGTCAGTGTTTTGAATCGTAGTCATTCTGATAGATGTATAGTGTAGTATCCCATTGTTTTAGTTTGCAATTCCCTAATGGCATATGATATTATATGCCATTTTCATACGTTTGTTTTCCATCTGTATATCTTTTTGGATTAGGTGTTCACATTTTTTGTCCATTTTTTAATCATGTTTTTTGTTTTTTTATTGTTGAGTTTGAGAGTTCTTTGTATATTTTGGGTAACAGTCCTTTATCAGATATGTCTTTTGCAAATATTTTCTCCCATTGTGTGGCTTGTCTTTTCATTAACAATGTCTTCCACAGAACAGAAATCTTTAATTTTAATGAATTCTAGCTTATCAGTTTCTTTATTTCTTGGATTATGCTTTTGGTGTTGTATCCAGAAAGTCATCACTAAACCCAGGGTCACCTAGATTTTTTCCTATGATATCTTTTAGAAGTTTTATAATTTTGTGTTTTACATTTAGGTCTGTGACCCTTTTTGAGTTAATTTTGTATGAATTTTGTTTTACATTTTTAAAAAATTATAAAATATTTGAAACATACAAATAGGTATGAAGACTAATATAATGACCCATATATAAAGTACCTACCAAATGGCTTTATGAAATGTTAACATTTTATCTTATAAAGCTACAGATTGCCTTATAAAGCTACCTTATAAAGCTACCAATGCAGTTGAGATCCCTGTAAATCCCTCCTAATCTCATACCTCTCCCCTTCTCAGAAATAATCGGTTTTATGAAATTACTATTTTTCAAATCACTGCGTTTTTATAGTTTACTAAATATTTGTGTGTCATATGGTATTGTTTTACAACTTTTAAAATTTCACATTAACAACATTATGTATATTATATGTATTTCAGCAACTTGCTTATTTCAAAACTCAGCATTGTTTTTTGCAATTTAGAGAATTTTTTTTTACCTTAGGAAAGAATATTTGTTTTGATTGAGAGCAATTTAATGTTAAAGAAGTAACTTGTTATTGGTTGTAATTTTAACTTGGTTTCCTGTATTAGCATAGAAAGATATAGTTCTGACCTGAGGGTTAAATTTTTCAGCCCTTAAACATTGTGTCTTTAGAGTTTATTATGGGATGTGCTTTTGTTTTGTTTTGAGGAAGATTGCCTCTGAGCTAATATCTGCCACCAATCCTCCTCTTTTTGCTGAGGAAGATTGGTCCTGAGCTAACACCTGTGCCCATCTTCCTCTACTTTATATGTGGGACGTCTGCCACAGCATGGCTTGACAAGCGGTGCATTAGGTCTGTGCCCAGGATCGGAACTGGCGAACCCCAGACCCCTGAAGCGGAGTGCCTGCTGCACCACTGGCCCAGACCCTGGGATGTGTTTTTTAGAGGCTTACTAAATTGGTTCTGAAGAGCTGTTTTTTGTTTTAAGAATTTTCTATGTGTGGGGGGTTGTTTTTTAGAATGCACACACAAGTGAAAGCAGGTCATTGATATGGTGTTCCGCAGCTACCCTGTTAAGGATACTCATCAGAAGCCAGAAAAACTTAATTATTTAAAGTGTTCTCCTAGTTGGAGAGTCTTCTTTTTATGGATTTCTTTCTGGGGGGCTTTTTCTAAGTTGTGGATTTTCTTTACGATAACCATTAGTTTCTGAAAGAGACCACCATTTCTAGGTTAAATCAGAAGATCCCTACAGTTCAAGGTGGAGGTAAAGCTGTAGCTTCCTCCTCCAACTTGAGGAAAGTGACTTGATTTTGCTTGGAGCGGGGAAGGTTAAACCTACTTATTTATGCTGATGTGTGCAGCAGGTTTTATGCAATAAAAGTGGAAGCTGTCAGATCTTCGTAGAATTTTCCGTGGCCTAAATTAAATCTGCACCGCACAGGATTGCAGTCTTCAGAGAAGGCTACTCCCGGTGTCTGCTCTGATAATGGTGTGTGCTAACCTGTCACTGGTGATTTGATTATTATTGCTCATTTTATATCCTTTGGTGTATAGTTTGGCAGCAAAAAAGCTTGAATTTCTACTGTTTTACACATTTGAAAAATAATGACCTCTTTCTTCCCCCAACATTGTTTATAATAGGTTCCAGAAAGCTGTATAATGGCACTGCCGATCCAGGTTATTTTTCTATCAACATCCTAAAAAATCTATTATATTGTAAAGCATCGTTGACAGATTCAGTTGCAATTTAATGAGAATAAACTAATATGTCAAGGGAAGTGATTTTTAAGTCGCTGTTCTTCCTTCTCATCTCTATTGCATGAAATGCTAAAATAGTTTCTCCCTCTTGTGTCCTCTTCAAGGATGAAATGTGTTCCAGATCTTCTTTCCCCACCCTTTCTTCTATTAAGACTGTGTTCACATTGGTGCTATACTAATAAAGGAGTACTGGTAAATGACTTTTTTTTCTAACTGAATTTTTTTGAATTCAATTTTTGCATGATGCCATGGTTTTAGATGTCATTTCGTTCACAGGAACTGGTCCATGGTAAATGTTTTGTAGCATGATCTCTAGGAGATGGTGTAAATTAAGAATTGAGTTAGTGTAGATTCTCTGTGCCAGACTAGAGTGTATCTCCTGTTTGGGGTTTTATGTTAAGGGTCTTATATGACAGATGATGTACTCATTAATCTTGGTATGTTATAGACCTATTAATTTCAGACAAGTCATCAAATTCTCAGTTTGGTCATGTGGTTAAATTAGATTATTGATTATAATCTTTTCTTCCTTGATTTTTTAAAATCAATATTTACTGAAGTTTTCTTCTTTCAGGTAAGTGAAATATTTCTGGCCCCTTTTAAAATAAATGATATTAATTTTGTCTTAGCGTACTTAGAACAGTGTTTTAAAAAAATTTTTAAGTAGACCTCTCATGACTATGTTGTCTTGTCCCAGTTGAGTTTATTCGTATTTCCTTTACTCCTGTGCCTGTTTGCCAGACTTCAGGAGCATAGGATCATGCTTCTCGCTGCTGGCATCCTGAGGGATAGATCCATCTCTTAATTGGTTATTTTGTTATCTTTCTCCCGCTCATTTCCCTGTCTCCACTTGTTTTGCTTCCTCTCGTAAGCACCCACTCTAATCTGGTTGATATATGTCTTAAGGTATTTGTGTATCTTTAGAAAATACATAGTGTTTTCTGTGTATAGTATGTAACTTCCATAATTGGCATTGGGCTGTGCATCTCATCCTTTTCTTTTTTATTCAGCCCTACATTTAAATGATCTGTCCTTGCTGCTGTATGTAATTCTGGTTCATTACTTCTGACTGCTGTATTTTATCATGTGCCTACTCTTATCCATGCGTACTACCTATCCATCTTATTTATACACTCCCCTAGTGATGTTTATGTACCATAAACAATGCTGCAATGATAATCTTCATTTTATTTTGTGGAGATATATACTTCGTAAGAGTGGGATTGGTGGGTTGTTGGGTGTCCATTATTAACTTCGCTAAGTATTGCCAGAGTGCTCTGTAGAGTGACTAGACAGTTTATACTCCTTTGAGCTATGCATGAGGATTCATAGACCATTTTCTGTGTAAGCAACCTTGCAATCAAATTGGCCTGAAGAGTTGCTTTTATGGATATGATTAGTAAACTCCAAAATTATTTGTCTATGCATAAGATAAAACCGAAGTAGGTTACTATTAGTCTTCCAGTCAGAAAGCACTCATGAGTGGAAAAGCTGCCTTGGTTCCTAGTAAAGGTCGCTATAAAGGGAGATTTTTGATGAGGGAATACGAGAGTGAGCCCTCATTGCCAAATAACTTGGCCTACCAGTCACATGGAGTTTAGCCCAGCAAGCTGTGAATGATTAGATTCTTTGTGCCTACCATGGTTCTTGTAATACAAACGTGAATGAGTAGACTCTCTGTTCCTGAAGCTCTTTGGTTATGGGACAAATGGGTGCAGTATTTTGTGGTTATCTCCTTGTTTGGGAGACCTCTTTTCTCCGTCTGTGAGAAGTTGACTCTGGTCATGCAGACTTTCATGGCAGCCCTCCTCAGGTCACTGTTATTCTTTCTACCTTACTTTCCCAAATTAAGGCTCATGGCTACCTGGCCTATTAACTATGACCATCCAGGATCCCACCAGTCCATCGTACCTGACCTGGTAAAAGATTTCCTAGGAAGGGATGTTGTTAGTGTGGCATTTGTATCTTGAAGTGTGATGATTAGGGTGGGAAGGATGGCACGTTAATAAATCCCTTTGAATTGGTGAAGTGGAAATCAGAAAACATTATCTAGAAGCATAGATTAATTAAAAGTAGTAAGAGGGGGCATGATGTATAGTGGCAAGAATACAGGTAATGGTGTTGTCAAAATAGCAGACAAAACACATTTTCCAATCTTTACTGATCTAAATTCCTGTTAAAGAGCCTAAGAAATAAGTAGATGGATGGACAAAATCGTTCATATGTGTTGGAAACTAGAGCTTACTGCTGCTCATATACCAGAAAACCCAGAATAATTTTTGTTAGGCAGCATTGTTGGTAAATGAAAGAAATAATTGACTGGGGACCCCTCAGGAGAACCTTTCTGAAAGAGAACTCCTAACTTGGAAGGGGCAAAATCTTGATCAGCGATTCTACAAGGCACAACACTTAAATTTCTCTCTTGCCTCTCAAATCAGAACTAGTAGTACTTTGTGAATAGTGCTCATAGATCCAGAGTTTGCTCCTAGTTCCTCCCTAGGAGGAGCCTGCCCACGTAAGTGGCCTAGTCTCTAAGTTCCTAGCTGCTACCACCACTGTTTCAAACTCTATCCTGGTTGGTGAATCTCTGAACTAGCAATCTAGTGAGGTTTTTTTTCTCAAAAGATGAATGTTATTATGAGAAGGAGCAATTTGGTAGGATTTTGAAGGGATGGAAAATATAGATACCAAATTAAAATCTACTATGGATGCAGTGAATAGCAAATTAGGCACTGAAGAAAGACAAACTTGTGAAATCTTTTCTAAATGATAAAAGGAAAAGATGGGGAAATGAAAATGATTGGAAAATAAAAGGAGGATGGAGATAAAATGTACAAACGGTATGAATTTCAGAATGAGAGAGATGGAGCAGATACATTGTTCAAAGAAATAATAGATGAAAACATTGCTGGTCCAAAATTAATACAAAGAGAAATATGAAAATATATCCTGCTGGATTTTTCAAATTTGGAGGCATTTCTGCTAGTAACAGTGTAAAACTGGAATTGATAGAGGTACAGAAAGCCAACTCCTAAATTCTCCCATGAAAGAGCAGATTGCTGGGTCAAAAGTGGAAGAGATGCTGAGTAAACCCCACTAAATATCCTCTGCTTCTGAGGAACAAGAGGAAGCAGGAGCAACAGCTAGAAACCTGGCAAGGTGGGAGGCCTTCTTCCTGGAATAAAGGGTGGTCAGCACCAGAAAGATTTCATGATAGGGTATAATCGTTAGAAAAGGGAAGAAAGAATTATCATTCACAAGTGATGTGATGATCTACCTAAAAATCTAAGAAAATTACCTGAAAACCTGTTTGAACTAATGTTAAGTTACACGATTGTTTACCAACTAAGTATACTGAAATCAGTGATTTTTCAGTATTCTAGCAATACTTAGTTAGAAACTGTAAGAAAAAAAATCCCACAAGTATTTAGAAAGAATAAACAAAAAAAGTATAGAAATTATTTTAAGAAAACTTAATTTTACAGAAGAACATAAAGAGACTTGAATAAGGAGAGATTAAACATGTTTCTGATTAGGAAGACTCAGTATTATGTGGATTGTTTCCAAATCCATGAATTTAAGGCAATTCTAGTCAAAATCCTAACAAACCTTTTTGATTCAGAGGTGGGGTAGATAAGGGAATTTAACAAATTTTTTTGAAATTGATCTGGAAGAATAAGTTTAAGAGAAAAATTTTAAAGAAGTAGAGTTATGAAGTTGGAATTGCACTACCATGTATTTGAAGATTTTTATAAACCTGTAGTAATTAAAACCATATGATAATGACTAGAACTAGAACAAGCTACAGTCTCAAAAAAAGACATAGTAATATGTGCTAGTGGTGTCATTTCAATTCACTGGGAGAACGAATGAATTAGTGTTAAATGGTGCTAGGATATAAATTGGAAGACTAAAATTACAGTCATACTTCATTCTTAAACTAAGATTTCAGATGGATAAGATAACGAAATATTCTTATAATGGAATAGAAGAATTTGAGGAAATGTATATGTAAATATGTGATCAAGTAGTGGAGAAAGTCTTTCCTATTTTAAACATTTAAGAAAATATTTCTTCTTACCCATACATAGTTATTAGAGGAAAGAAATAACTAAGCAAAAAGAAGAAAGAAATACCTAGATTTCCTCCCAATCAGAGACCACCATTGATAGCATGTTGGTTGTATATAAGAGGTTTCTTTAAACGTAAAATGAAACAAGCAAACCATATATAAAAAGTGATTGATGGGCTGGCCCGGTGGTGCAGCGTTGCACGTTCCACTTTGGCGGCCTGGGGTTCACCGGTTTGCATCCCAGGTGTGGACGTGGCACCACTTGTCAAGCCATGCTGTGGTAGGCGTCCCACATACAAAGTGGAGGAAGATGGGCACGGATGTCAGCTCAGGGCCAGTCCTCCTCAGCAGAAAGAGGAGGATTGGCAGCAAATGTTAGCTCAGGGCTAATCTTCCTCAAAAACAAAAAAAAGTGATTGATTTGGCTGCACAAAAACATAAATGTTTCAAATACCATTGAAATTAAAAGGCAGAGGTCAACTATGCACAAATATGTATGCCACATGATAAAAATTTAACTCCTTTTATGTAAAAAGAGCAGCAAGTCAATAAGAAAATGAATACCTGAATGGGAAAATGGGCATTCATGAATAGGCAATTTGGCAATGGAAACATACGAATAAACATGGGGAAAGATTGTCAGTCTCATAAGTAAACAAAAAAATTGAAAATAAAACAGCGCCGTACATTTTTAATTTTTTTTTTTGCTGAGGAAGATTTGCCCTGAGCTAACATCTGTGCCAACCTTCCTCTACTTTTTCGTATGAGGGCTGCCAGCACAGTATGGCTACTAACAGAGCAGTGTAGGTCTGTGCCTGGGACCCAAACCCAGACTGCTGAAGCTGAGCCTGCTGAACTTAACCACTAGGCCACTGGGGCCGGCCGAAGCTACCTTTTTAAATCTACCAAATTACTAAAGCTTTTCTTTTTGGTGAGGAAGATTTGCCCTGAGCTAACATCTGTGCCAATCTTCATCCACTTTGTATGTGGCATGCCTCCACGGCATGGCTGATAAGTGGAGTAGGTCCATGCTCAGGATCTGAACCCACGAACCCAGGTCGCCAAAGCAGAGGACACAGAACTTTAACCACTCGGCCACAGGGCTGGCCCCCTACTAAAGATTTTTAAATTGAAAATACCAGTGTGGAAGATGGTGCTTGGAAACAGCCTCTGTCAATAACTAATAAAATTTATATTTTCCTCAAACTTTTCTATTTAAAAAAATTTTAATAAAATAAATTAAACAAACAAAGAGTATTGTATGGTGACCATGTATAATTTTTAGATTCAGGAAAAATAATCAACTCTTGTGTTTTGGTAAAAAAAGGACCCAGATACTCCTTATTGGGGAGGAGAAATGTAGTCTGATATCAGTAGGAGTAGAATAAATTGATACAGCCATTCTCTAGGGCAGTTTAGAAAAATTTGTTAAAAGCATTCATGATCCACATACCTTTTGACACAACAATTTTACTTGAAATATTTTATCCTAAAGAAATTAGCAGAGCTGTGCAAGAAGACAAATATTCAAGGATATTTGGTGTATACAAGGATATACAAGCGTATACAAGAATATTTGACATTAAATTTAGAAACAACCTAAATATTCATAATAGAAAATTGATTGAATATACCATGGTATATATCTATAGTAGAATGCTGTGCAAAAATTAGGAATGCTTGATCATAAAAGTAAATGACGTGAGCTAAGTATAAATTTTAGATTCACTCTGATTCTAGTTACTCATGCAGTTATTCACCTGTTTACTCATAAATACTTAGTGACAACCCAGGTGTTGTTCTAGAATCTGGAGATAGAGCGCTGAGTGGGGAAAAAAATGAAACAGACCCTTTCTTTGCCTTCATGGAACTTACAGGCTAGTCAGGAGAGACAGAACAATAAATAAATAAATAGTCAATTGATGATAAATGCTTTGAAGGAAAATATAACAGGGTAAGGCAGATAGGGAGTACCAAGGGAAGAGAGGAGGAAGATTTCTATTTTATATAAGGTGAGTCAGGGAGATCTCTGAAGAATGACATTTGAATTGATACCTGAAAAAAGCTAAGGAAGGAGTGCAATGTTTATATCTGGGGGAATAGTATTCCTGGTGGAGAGAACTGCAAGTCAAAGACTTCAGGTGGAAATGTGTGTGTGTTCCAGCAAGGACATGGAAGGCCAGCATAGTTGACACAGATAAACCAAGGGAGAAAGTGTGTAGGAAGTCAGGTAAGAGAAGTGGAGGTTGAGGGTGAAGACAGAGGCCCATTACAATGTTCTTATAGGCCATTATAGGAAACGCTTTGGCCTTCACTCTGAGATGAGAAGCCATTGTAGGATTTTGTGCAGAGGAATGAAATATGACTGACATTTAAAAAGCTTGTTTTGGCTGTTTTGTGTAGAAGACTGGAGAGGAGGGGGAATGGGAGCATGGAGATAAGTTAAGAGGCTATTGCAACAACCCTGTCAAGAGATGATGGTAGCTTAGACTACTGATGAGAAGTCTAACTTCTGTTTGTTTCTGGATTTGTAGCACATACCTACAAACTCTTATTTGAGGGAATAATTAAATTTATACATCAACATGTAAATAGTTATCTCTATTTGGTGGGATTGCTGATGATTTGTATTTTCTTTATACAAATCTGTGTTTTTCAAATTTTCTATCACACTTTTAAAATCAGAAAAGATTTTTAAAATGACTTGTGTTTTTACTGTTTATTCCCCCTGATTTTGAAGTCTTACACGCATTTAAAAATTTGAGTTGTATTTCTTTGTGTGTGTACGTGTGTTAAGCGTTCACTTGTGTCTGGTGTTTCAGACGGTGAGTATGCCCAACCCTTAAATTAGAACCAAGAAGTTAGTTAACTCACTAGTGAAATTGATTGAGGAAGGAAATTACACCTTTTTCCAAGCTAGAGAGCGCCATCTTTAGCATTTTCCCAATCATCCTTGTTTTCCTTTGTGAAGTAAATTTTAGAAACCTGTTTTATTACATCTTTGATAAATTTTGTGCTATTAGGATACATTTTTACTTATGTGTTCTGCTGTTTTTACCTCATCACTAATGCATAATAACTCAGTGACGAAAAACTGTAGAATTTCTATCAACAGAATGGTCATGTCTAGGTCATCCGTGCTAATGAGAGTTGTGTTGCTGATTTCCTGAAAATCATTTGTACGAATCATTAGAATGAATGTACTATGAATATTCTCCTCTGATTTACCTTTCTGATTTGCTTGATTTCACCAAATATTAGAATGCTTATAAACCAACTCACTCTAACCTAGGTGAGAGTTGTAGAGGTCCAGAGTGTGTTAGTTGGCAGAGAGGAGAAAAAAATCAGACTGAAATTCAGACTTGGCTATAGATAATCTGAATGATTAAGTTCTTAAATGATAAAATCAACAAAATTTTCATTATCTGGAAGCATAACTTGAGTTTTGTATTAGTTGAAAATAGTAACCCTTGCTTTAATTGGCAGTGTTTAGTCCTCTAACATTACCTATATGGAGATTCTGGCTTTTTGCTCTGAGGAGTACCTCTCCATGTGATATGAGGAGCACATTGGTCAGGATAAATTTTATTTTGCTTTGTGTTTTGGTTGAAATCATGCTTTAACTAGTAAATTGCAAATCTGTAATGGCACTTGTTTATAAACAGCAAAATTACTTCATGGCCTGTTGCTAGTACTTTGGTCCATTAATAAAAATGTGTAATTTCTTTCTTTTTTATAAAAGAGAAATATCTCATCTTACATTTAGATTCTGAAGAAATTTAATACATGAACTATTTTTGTAGTCTAGAAAACTTTCTGTACCTTCTGTATCTTTCTATATCAACTAAGCAACTTGCATGGTAAATAGATGTTTGATTATGTTTGACTTGTTTTTGTTTGTCTAATTGGAATGTAGATGTTCAGTTCAGTTTTCAATGATCTAAAACCAGTGTTTTTGTTGTTTCTTGAATGTTTATGTGAAAATAATTTCTTTGCTTAAGAAACAACTATCTTGCCTATAATGTTATGCTTTCTGAATTTCTTAATTACTTTTCTATGAATTGCGTGTGGTACTGTGGAAAGAAAATAGACTGTCATCACTCAGAGCCAGGTTGAATCCCAGCTCTGCCACTGAATAGCTGTATGAATAGCTCTTGGAGCCTCAGTTTCCTCATCAAAAAAACTACCTATATTATGTATTTGTTGTGATATGCCTCTAGCATTATGCCTGGTGTGTGGTAGGCAGCCAGTAAGTATTACTTGATCTATTTTTTTTATATTTTAAATTTGACTTGTGTATTGAATAGACTTATGGTTATTTTGTTACAATATGAGATAATTTTTATACAGAGCACTTTTGATGGCAGTAGGAGAAGAATGTTAGTTACTAAATTTGGTCTACATGATGTTAGATCTTTAACTGAGGTCTTGCTTTTTCATTCTTTTTAAAGATGTTTATTGTACAGTTTGATAGTATATTCAAAACATATAATTGTGGCAGATAACCTGCAAGATCCTTGTGTTAGAAACTTTCCATGCATTGTCTCTAATCCCACAACTGTATAAAGTACTTTTTTTTCATTGAAGACAAAACTGAGGATCATATCAGGAAGGCTTTTTAAAAATGTGTATGTAATAATGGGCCAGTCATTATGGATTAAAATCCATATGGTATATTGTAAAGTGCTCTTCTGCCATGTTAAGTGGGGGGTGAAGGTTCCGTTGTCAAACTAGAGTCATCTCCAGTGAGACTGTGGAGTAGTGGTCATCAAAAAGCCGTGAGGGTGTTGAGCTATTGCTGTTAGTTGTGATATTGAAGCATCCTGGAAGTCAGTGTGAACTGTTACTGTTTCAGGTTCTTTTGTTTTCCTTTTTCTTCTTCTTCCATAATGTGCTTATCAATTTTTAAATCTTCAAAGTGTGTGTACCTTCCTTAATTTTAATAATTTTATCTTTGACTTTTGTAATAACATTGCATTTATCCCCTTAAAACCGAATCTTTTCAAAGATTTTATCAAAAGGAAAATCTAGCATGTGTTTGGATTTTTTTTAAGTTGGTATAGTGCTTTAGTTTTTCAGGGTTCATATAAAAGAATCCAACAACAATATATACATAGTATTTCTTTTCTGTTAAATAGGAATATTTAATTGTAGTCTTAGTGTACTTTGTTATTATTGACATAATGTTTTACTAATGTTTAAAATTGGTCAGTTGTCACATATATAAGTTATAAGGGGAACTTGTTTTGTAATTATCTGCCTATTATTTGCAAGGATTATGAGTGTTAAAGAGATGCAGACAGATGTTTAGAGTACATTAGAGCCAAGTTTGAATTTTTATCTCATTGGCATAGGAATTTACAGTGATTCATTGGGTTGTTTCTTTATTTAACTGTTTTCTGTTTAAATATCCTCTTGCCCTCACAATGATTGACTTAATTTAGAACAGTACTCTGATGAGTGCAGGGACTAGTTTAATTTTACATCCAAATATTTGATTTTGTAGATATTAAAAAATCAGTATAAACTGTTTACCATTGTGTCGGTAATCATTTGGGAACACTTTTTAGTGTTCAAATCTTTTCTTATTTCTAAAATCCTAGTTACTTATTTTTGGTCCTTTCAAAATTTGTCCAATGATGTTATTAATTACTGTGGAAAACAAAGAGTCCCAGCAGAAGTGTTTGGATTTTCTTTGCATATTCTGAAGGCTTACTTTAAATAATAGTCAAATATCATTATTATTGTGATAAATATTCTTGGATTTAGTTTTTTGTTAAATATGTTTACTTGAGGCAAATACTGGTGGACCCTATTGGGAATATTTTACTTTACTAAACTAAGTTTTTGAGGATTTTTAAATTTAGTACATGAAATAGTTTTTCTTTTATCTGCCAACAGCACGAGTTCATTTGTCACTGAATTTTTTTTTTTTAAAGATTGGCACCTGAGCTATCAATTGTTGCCAGTCTTCTTTTTTTCCTTTCTTTTCTTCTTCTTCTCCCCAAAGCCCTCAAGAACCTACTTGTGTACTCTAGTTGTAGGTCCTTCTGGTTGTGCTATGTGGGATCCCGCCTCAGCATGACTTGATGAGCAGTGCCGTTGTCCGTGCCCAGGATCTGAACTGGTGAAACCCTGGGCCGTTGAAGTGGAGTGCACAAACGTAACCACTCAGCCATGGGGCTGGCCCCTGAATTTTTTTTATACATCCCACATGTCAAGCTGCTTCCTAAACAGAATAATCTCAACATTGAAGACCCCGATAGATTCTGTTTTGGGTTAAATGAGGTACCATCAGTTTCAGAACCATCTTAACATCTTAGGGAGTTGTCTTTCAACTATTGCTAGGATGTTGGATCCAGCAGCCAAGAATGATTTTTTCTCCTGGATTACCAGTTAGGAAGTTTCTATGATGAGGGAAATATTCCCTGCATTCAGGGAATGCTGCCATCAGATGGAAATTATGGATTGAAACACGGAGAGAAGGAGTCTTAGAACAGAGCTTTCTAGCCCAACATTTCATTTATGCTAGGAGAAAATGTAGATTAATTTTCATTCTAATAAAGTGGGTTTAACTTTATTTTGAAACAGTTCTGGCATTTCTGTTTCTATTGGAGATATTTTGTGTCTTTTCTTTTATTTCTCTTAATTTAAAATTTCTGTATTTACTTGTCTGTTTGAAAGAATATCAAGACCCAGAGTATTTGGTTTTTGATCACAAGAGGGTAATTGAAAGTGTTATTGATGTTTTAGAAAGTCCCTTTAGCAAAGTTAATAGTATACTAATGATGGAGTTCATTATGTCATTCTCTAAAATGCAAAGATGGATCTGGGTGGGGGGTGTGGTGGGGAGGGAAACAGGAGGAGGATGTTAGCTGCTCAAGATAGATGGCGGAAGTCGCTCACCAAATGGGGAAAGACTATCTTCTATAGTCTATGGAGAATATTTTGAGATCATATTTCTCTTACAATTTAAAACATTTAATAGACAAATTCAAACTGTATAATGTTAGATTTCTAAACTATAGAAGTTAAGTTTAGTCTATGGTTATAGTTTGTTTTTTAAAAATTATAATTTGTGCCAGTTCTCTGTTATATTCACACTATTACCTTGTATTTGTAACTATTTTTATCTTAATCCATTCTTCAAAACCAATTTAACTTCAGGTCACTTAACAAAATTTATCTTGTTTATATTTCAGGATGAACTAAATTCCTATCAAAGAATCTTAGTCACTGAGAGGGAGAGGAAAAAATCAGTGAGTAGGATACAGCTGGATTTTCAGATCCCAGTTAGAAAAATCATCTTTCAACTTATAAGCTGAGAGATTTTTATCTGTATATTATTGAAATCCAGAAACCACACAAGCATCTTTTTAAAATCAGTTCCAGAATAGAAAGGTAGCACTTCTTCTTGGGGACTTTAATTTGCCCAGAAAATGGAGACTTTACATTTAAATGTAGACTTAACAAGGCTAACTGCTTCTGGCTCTTCAGTACCGCGGCTCGTTTATCCTCTCTATATAAAAGTGCTCGACAGCTCAGCTCCACCTGCTTGCTGTGGTCACACTAAGGCAAGGGTTTTCAGAATGGCTGCTAGCTGGATTTTTTTTCATATTATCTTCAGATTTTACTCTACATGGGACTAATGAACTGAATTCAGTTCGATATGTCACTGCTTTGCACCAAATTGCCTTACTAACACTACTGAGGCAAATATTTCAGGATTTTTCTACATGGATTATGGCTATAATATTAGAAATTATTTTTAGCCAGTATGAAAAATACACTGTGAATCTATTTAATGATGCATTTACTCAGCAAACATTTATTGAGCTCGTATTCCATAACCAGGTACTGGGAGTACAGAGATAAGATGTGATTCCTGGCCTTGAGGAGCTCATGTCTGCCTCTAAAGTCTTAAACTTTGGCACAAAGAAATAAGTGGTGCATGGGTATGCTTTTTTGTTTATTTTTAACTATATTTAGAGCAAATTATTGCTCACCTTCTATATGCTAGAATTTCATCTGTTATAGACCAAGAATAATTTCTCATCTTTTCTCTAAGAATAATTTAAAAGGTAAGTCTAATTTTGAGTGATAAAGTGCTAGTAAGTCCTTAGATCAGAGTGGCTATTAAATTTCAAAGCATTTATGTAGTGATTATGATTATTATTGCAGCCTCAGGCAGTCTTCTCTGGAACCTATTAGGTTATTAGTTGTCTTGGTTCTAGTGCAAGGCTTGGCAAAGCTTTACTTTTGAATTAAAGTTTATAGTTTTGTCATCATTGGAGGGTTTGTAGAATACTGACCACATTATTAGGAGATAACCAACTCTGAGTGATTGGTAGTAGCTGCCTGAAGTACCTGTTGACAATTAGGAGGCTTGTAGGGATCATTGGGAAAGGAGTAGTGCCACCTGTTAATGTCAACGTGATCATAAGTTAGGAAGGGAGGGAGTGGGATTTGTGTTACTTAGGCCATATGTTTGCCAACTCCGTAAAGGGGCCTTAGAGTAGACATTTAGCCCCACGTGTAAACTAATATAAGAGTAATTCTTTCCATATCCCTTGTCAGAAAATCATCTTCTCTTTGTCCAGCTACCTCTAGTGAGGAGATCACTGCCTGCCTGAGATCCCATTCTGTTGTTGCACAGCTCTGTTAGAAATTTCCCCCTATAGTATCATATTTCTTCCCATCCAGTTATTACTCTGAGTATTGAATGTTCCTGAAAACCTAATAGGAGGGGTTTCTGGCAAGGGTAAACTGTAAGATTTTTCTATCATTTATCAACTGTCTTTTTGCCCATTTTAAAAAACTTTTTATTTCAAAGTAGTTAAATATTCACAGGAAGTTGCTGAAATAGTACAAAGAGTTGCTGTATTCTTCATCCAATTTTCCCCAATGGTAACATCTTACAAAACTATAATACTGTAGCAAAATCAAAAAATTGATATTGGTACAATCCACAAGCCTTATTCAGATTTCACAGTTTTACCTGCATTTCTCTGTGTGTGTGTGTGTGTGTGTAGGTCTATGCAGTTTTATCACGTGTAGATTTGTCTACCTACCACCATTGTCAAAATGCAGAACTATTCCATACCCACAAAGAGCTCCCTCAGACTACCCCTTTTATAGTCACGCCCAATCTTCTGCCCCCAACCCTAACCCCTGGCAAACACTAATCTGCTGTCAATCTCTGAAATTTTGTCATTTTGAGAATTTTATATAAATGGAATCATATAGTATAATTGGGATTTTTCACCCAGCATAATTCCCCTGGGATTCATCCCAGTTGTTGCATGCATCAATATTTATCCTAATTTTTTTTATCATTATTGATGTCTTTGCTTCATAAGGCCACAATAAATATTTGTCTCACTGTATGAACAACATTTAAAATATTATAAAAGTGATTAATTTAAACTTGTAGCGCTGTTAAGTTTGAATTCAGTTGTTACACACATAGTACCTATGAAATCTCGGCTTTGACCGTTTGTTGCTGGATTGTTAGGGCTAATAAGTAGTACAAGACTGAGTGTCAGGGGATCTCATTCTTCTCTCATTTCTAACCAGAGAGAAGCATGAGGATCACATGCTCCTCATTCAGCCTCTTTGTGCCACTTCCTCTGTGGCCAAAGACTGTCTACCTTTGGAGGATGATTATGTGGATGAAATGAGACATAAAGGTCAAAATATAAATTTTTCTATACCATGACAAACAAAAATAAATATGCAAGGTACAAATGTTAACTGTGGTTGTGTCTAGTGTAATGAGATTGACAATAAGAGCTTGTTCTTTTAAAAAAAGAACTTGTCTTTATTTTCCAACTTTTCCACAATGAATGCATATTTTATCTGTTTTTCTGTTTATAAAAATAATGCATACTTATTAAAAATTGAAGACAAACATATACACTAGAAGGTGAAAGCCTACTGAAATCCCCCACCCAAAGTTAACTACTGTGAACTGTTTGTATGTTTTTTTCCATGTATAGAGTAAACTTTTGTTATTATTATTACTAAATCAAAAATAGGAACTTGCTGTCTGTACACATTGTTTTGTTTTTTTTTAAAGATTTTATTTTTTTCCTTTTTCTCCCCAAAGCCCCCCAGTACATAGTTGTATATTCTTAGTTGTGGGTCCTTCTAGTTGTGGCATGTGGGATGCCGCCTCAGTGTGGCTGAATGAGTGGTGCCATGTCCGCTCCCAGGATTCGAACCGACGAAACACTGGGCCGCCTGCAGCAGAGCGCGCGAACTTAACCACTCGGCCACGGGGCCAGCCCCCTGTACACATTGTTTTGCATCTTCCTTTTTTAATAAGGTATCTTGAACATTTTTCCATATCTGCACACATGACTTTAATAGCTGTATAGTTACTTCACTGTGTACAATGTACTATTGATTCATTTATTGTTAGTCTTCATTGAGTGCCTGCCGTGTTCAAGGCACCATGCTAGGCAAACTGTGATGAATAATATATGAAGCTTACCCTTTAGAGGGAAGGCAGACATTAATAATGGTTAATTTCTCAATTCATTATTTGATTGCTCATGTGATATGTGCTGGGAAAAAGGAGTACAGGGAGCTGTGCAAGTGCCTGTCAGAGGGACTCAGCCTGGTCTGGGAACCAGGAAGGATCTCCCAGAGAAAGTAACTTTTGAGCTGAAATCTCAGCTTGGCTCTATGTGAATTAGGAAATGGCTGATGAAAGAGTAGTACATTGATTAATAGATATTCATCTAGATATTCTAACACATGACTGGAAGGCTATTATTAAAATGGCAGTTAACTTTATTTCTGGGTGATGGCATTACAGAAGTTTTTCTTTTAATCTGTGTTTTCTGATTTTTCCACAGTGAGCGTGTATTTTTCATTTAACTAAAATCAAAAGAAAAACCATAAACTTGTTGGATGTGTGAATACACATGCTCCTAGTGGAAAACAAAACTGATAAAATATATCTCAAAGTGTTAATACTGTGGTGGCATTACCAGTAGCTATTGTATTTTTTTTTTAACAGACTCTTTTTAAGAGCAGCATTAGCTTTACAGAAAAATCAAGAAGATGGTACAGAGTTCCCATATACCCTCCCCACAACACACACACACACACACAGTTTCCCCTATTGACATCTTACAGTAGTATGGTACGTTTATTACAATTAATAAACCAATATTGATACATTATTATTAACTACCCATTGTTTATTCAAGTTTCCTTAGTTTTTACTTAATATACTTTTTCTGTTCCAGAAGCCATCCAGGATGCCACATTACATTTCACATGTCTCTTCAGGCTCCTTTTGGCTCTGACAGTTTCTCAGACTTTATTTTTGATGTCCTTGATGGTTTTGAGGAGTACTGGTATTTTGTGGACTAACCCTTTGTTGGGATTGATCTTATGTTTTTCTTGTGGTTATACTGCATTATGGGTTTTTGGGACAAAGACCACAGAGGTAAAGTGCCATTCTCATCACTTCATATCAAGGGTACATACTGTCAACATGACTTATCGCTGTTGGTGTGGACCTTGATTACCTGGCTGAGGTAGTGTTTGTCAGATCTCTCCACTGCAAAGTTACTTTTTCCCCTCCTTTCCATACACTGCTCTTTAGGAGCAAGTCTCCTGTAAAGAGTCGGAGTTATGCTTCACTTCCTTGAAGGCAGAGTATCTACATAAATTATTTGGAATGCTTCTGAATGGGTTTGTCTTTTCTTCTCCATTTATTTACGTGCTCAATCAAGAGTATGAACTCATGGAGATTTATTTTATGCTTTGGGTTTTAATCCAATACTACTTTATTTTATTGCTCAAATTGTTCCAGCTTTGGCCGTTAGGAGCTCTTTCACTTGCCTCTTGTACACCGTGGACATACGCTCGTCAACAAAGTTTTGTGTTTGTTTTTTTCTAAGCACTTAGTTATTTTCTGGCACTATAAGATGCTCTAGGCTTATCTTGTATACACCCTGCCACAGACCTAGAATCAGCCATTTTCCCAAGGAGCATTGCTTCCTTTTATTGGAGAATGGTATTGGAAACCAAGATGTGGGTGCTATTGTATTTTTCCCTTACAATTTTTTTCCTAATTGTTTTTTTTCTCTCCCTCTAGTAAACCAGATTTGGATTCTACTGTGACCCATTTAGGTTGGCTCATTGAATATCCATTTCTCTCTCTTCCTTCTTTCTTAGATATCTTTCAGCCAGGGTTGGCCTTGTGACACAGTGTTGGCCAGGGAGATATAAGTACAAATCTCATGGGAAGGGCTTTCTTTCTAAAATCGGAAGTCAAAACCTGAAAGGAAATATCTTTGGGCCTTTCAGCCTTCTTCCTGTTGGGAAAATAGAATTGATACCTGAATACTCAACATGAGTATGAAAGCAAATGCTAGGGAATGCACAGTAGGGAGATAGAAGGAACTTTGTTCTGTGATGTCTGTTGCTGACCTACAATAGTTGAACCATCCCTGGTCTGCTTAGTTCCAGATTTCTTGTTGCCTGAAATAAACTCCTGTGTGTTTAAACTATTGTTACTTGTTTTTTTCTGTAATTGCTGCCGCCGAGCACACAATCTTAGCGATTTCAGATGTCAGCTTGGTTGGCAAAATTATTATTCATTCATTTAAGATATATTTGTTAACAACCTACCACATATAAGGTTCCATAATATGGGGCAAAAGAGGGGAACTCTGTTGATATTATCCCTTTTCCCACTGAACCCAGGTTTAATAATGGTACGCAGAATAGGATAATTACATGAGTAAATATGATTAAAAACAGAATATACTAATATTTGTCACTTACTTGGTCGTAATTACCCATCATCTTTCACTTTAATTTATCTTATTCTCTGTATCTGCAAATGGTTTCACACTTTACCTAGTTCAGGACAGAAACCTGACTAGTACTAGTCCCTTCTTTTTCTCTAATTTTCTACATCCATTTGGTTACCACAGCCTGTTTTCTTACCTTGTAAATATTTTTTGTTCCATCTTTAAGTCCTTTGCTCCTTCACTAGTCCTGACCCTCGTAAAATTGTCTCATATAGATCATTACAACCCTTCATAACTAGTCCCATTGCCCCAAGTTTATGTCTCCCCACACCACTGGCATAGCAGTCTTTCCAAAAGGCAAATAAAATCTTGTTTCTCTCTTCAGTAAAATTATGTATTGACTTTGGATAGTTTCTAGTGTAGGGTTCAAATCTTTCACTCTTGAAAGCCCTTTGGGATTGGACTCTGCCTGGCTGTCCAGCTTCAGTCGTGGCATTGTCCTCATACACAAACCACACCCCCAGGACACACCCTTGACTTCATTCCAAATATTTAACTAATTCTGTTTTTAGTTTTCTGTGTCTTTATTTATCTCAGAACATTCCTTCAGCCAGAAATTCTTACTACCCCCAATGCCTTTTAGACCTTTAAGATTCAGAGCTAGTCTTTCTGCAGACCTTCCCTGATTCTCATCCTATCCCTCTCAAAGATCCCTGTTCTCAACTTCTGTTATTATATATCTAGTTGTTATATTTGAAATATGTCTTGAATTCATCTCCTTTCTGTCTCTATTCCACTTTCCTCTAGACTACCATCATTATAGCCTACTTAAATGGTCTTTTTATTCCTACTTTGGTTACTTCTGAAATATATTCTCCACCAAGGATCCAGTGATCTTTGCAAACTCCAGATCTGATCATTATGACCCTGTGTTTAAAAATCCTTATCTGGTTTCCTAATGATCTTAGGCTAGAAACTAAATCCTAACATGGCCTGTAATGTACTGCATAGATTGGTTCCTATGTACCTACTTCTCTAACCTCTAACCTCACTTGTTTTCTTTTAGTTCTTTAAACATGCTATGCTCCTTCTCATCTGAGGGCCTTTGCACATGTTATTCTCCTCGGTGAAAGGAGAATATCATTTAGATCTCATCCTTCAAATCTCAACCTTTTTTCAGGATATCCCCACCCAGATCTAGGTCAGATTCTTTTGTTACTTGTTTCACTTACTCTGTCTTTTGCATAAACTTGTAGAGTTGAGGAAGGTGAAGACCATATAGTTGCATTTAATTTTCAATAATCATTATAGCTCCTATCTTTAAAGGTAGCTTCTCTGTATCTACCTTTCTAGAAACCTTCATTTCTTGTATACAAGCTGCTCATTTCGCTCATCCAATTAGATGCCTGTCCTGTCTGGACTTCATGATCAATTACTTAAGTATGGCTCTTGTCAGCACCTTAGATTCTTGTGCTCAAAACCTTTTTTGCAGCTCAATCCATTTTTCTCTCCAATTTTTTAGTTTAGTTTTGTTTTTCGTGTTTTAGTAAGAGACCCGCAGAGAAAGTCAGCCATTGTTTGCTTTGTTCAGAAAAGTTCTGAGTAATGTAAAGCTCTGCTTAAATGCGTACTATGACCAAGCCAGGAATATAAGGGATTTTAAAAGGAGCGATCCAGGGTTGGAATTCTATTCCTTACTACCCTGATGCCCAGACCCAAACATTCAGTTAGAACTTCATGTGAGTTGAAAGAGGCTTCAGAGATCATTTAGTCTTAGTCCAGCTACGTCTCTAGTTAATGGCATTTGTTTTCTGAGTGTTCTCTACCACTCACATACAAGAGATTGTCTTTTATACAGTGGACTGAAACCTGCCTCCTGACAGTTTTCACCTACCGGCTTTAATTCTTAGCACTGTTTGTGGTGTGACAACTCATGTATTTGAAGACAGCCGTCATGTTCTCCCTAAGTAGTTTTTCTCCAGAAAGAATAGGTCTAGTTCCTCGTATATCATGGCTTAAAGTTCTTTTATCATCTTCCTTGAATTTATAAAATTTTGATTTTTGAATGTTTTGGGTTATTTACCACTCTGTTCCCTTTCCATTAGTGTAAATAATAAAGGTGATTGCAAGTAAAACAAGTTGGTAGGTTTTTATGCCGAATGCAAAATATGCAAGGGTAAATTAGTTGAGAGAACCTGTGAAATACAATTTGGTGTTTAGCTTTCAAATCAGAAAAAGCTATTTTTTTTAATCCAAATTTTTTCTTGGATTAAATAGGGGGTAGAGAGAGAGGACATTTGGATGATGGAAACTAGTATAGGTGATAATTTATCTGATGTATGACCACTTCCTTCACTTTATTACACCATTACATTTGCATATCACTATCATTTTAAATCTAGGATCAGCTGCTCAATTTCGTAAATACAGTGTATCCAACATTTTGCCACGTAGGACATATAGATTGTTGTTTTTCTGGAGGTGTAAAGGTGTTTTTTCCCCTGGCTGAAAAACGGACAGTCTGTCACGAATTATAACTTGTGTCAGCCATATGTGTCATTCCTACCGTCTGTGCAGAAGTACAGATTTACCATTTACTGCCTGAATTAGGGGAGTCAAAGGTGGCAGCTGAACTTCCTGTGAACTGCAAAGCCCTGAGGATGATTCGTTAGGGATTTCTAAAGTTTGTCTTTTAACTTTTCCTGTATTTTACTCTGGGATAAAACCCCCATAAATGAGAGAAGATAAATTCTTCTTTGGTAATGACACAAACTTTTGCCTTTCTGATCTTTTGCCACCCAAGTGCTAAAATATTAATATCAAATGAAAATTATAAAATGAGTTTATAACTATTTATTTCCAGCAAAAATTGGAAAGGAACATTCTCCTCCTTTTACCTGCTATTTGTGGTTTTTACTAGTACTCCTGAACTCAAACATTTCAAATGGAATTGATATCTTGCCAAAGGATAGCTTTTTTTTTTTTTTAAAGATTTTATTTTTTCCTTTTACTCCCCAAAGCCCCCCAGCACATAGTTGTATATTCTTCATTGTGGGTCCTTCTAGTTGTAGCATGTGGGACGCTGGCTCAGCGTGGTTTGATGAGCAGTGCCATGTCCGTGCCCAGGATTCGAACCAATGAAACACTGGGCCGCCTGCAGCAGCGTGCACGGACTTAACCACTCGGCCGCGGGGCCAGCCCCCAAAGGATAGCTTTTTCTAGATGGTTTTTTGGTTTTGATTTTGTTCTTTAAAGTAAAACTTTTGCATGATATCATCTTGTTGACCTAGCTTTGAGCAGAAGTGTCAGCATTAATAGAATCTCCTCCAATAACTTAGCTTTTTTTCTTCTCCCTCATTCTAATATTTGTCGAAAGTTGTAGGACCAGAAAAGGTCCTTGTGTAATATACACATGCATTTAATTAAAGGGTACTGCCTATGGTACCAGAGTATGTGAAGTGAAACAGAGATGCTTAATCAGCCACAAAAGCTATTTACCGCTTCATAAACCTCAGTGCTCAGCATCATAAATATTATTACTGTTCTAGGACTTCAGAAAAGCAATGAAATATCAAAACTGATTTTTCTCTACTGTTGAAATATGGAAGGTTTTCCTCCTAATAGAACTTTGTAATGAAGCTAATATTTGGGAAAAGCATACATACCTGAAATTTTCAACTAGAACGTCATCAGAACAGACTTAAAAACAAATGAGGACTGTGTTGAATATGATGCCAGGAGGAAAAGGTTTTATCTCTGCTAAGTGTGACATTATGCTGAAGAATAATTCACACAATATAGTCATGTATTTATTATGCACCTAGTGTGGGGCATGGGCTAATAGATGCTTTGCATACATTTATCTTTATAGCAATCCTGTAAACTAAGTTGGTTCTAGTGTTAGAACGAGGACATGGAGGCTCAGAGAGATTTAAGTCACACAGGTGTGTCTGATTACACGCCTACTCTTTCCTTTACTTCATACTGTTTATCAGATGAAAGCTTACATTGAAATAGTCACTTTTTTCATATTTATTTATTTATTTATTTTAAAGATTTTATTTTTTTCCTTTTTCTCCCCAAAGCCCCCCAGTACATAGTTGTATATTCTTCGTTGTGGGTCCTTCTAGTTGTGGCATGTGGGACGCTGCCTCAGTGTGGTTTGATGAGCAGTGCTATGTCCGCGCCCAGGATTCGAACCAACGAAACACTGGGTCACCTGCAGCAGAGCGCGCGAACTTAACCACTCGGCCACGGGGCCAGCCCCTTTTCATATTTATTTTTGCCGAATACCCATTAATATACCTGAAAAGTTAGTTGTAGCATGTTACTTCTTAAATTTTTAACCTTTTACTGGTTCCATATTCAACATTTATTAAGCAGCTAGTATATTCCTAATACTTACTAAGTATTATGAGGGCTGTAACCAAATAAGAAGACCCACTCTTCCCCCACTCAGAGTTTACAATCTGATAAGTTTTCCAGCCTATATACACAAAATTTTAAAGTGGAATCAAAGAGAACAAGGTTCTTTTTTTCCGTGTTCTTTGTTTGCCACAACCCTTCTAAATTGTCCCTCTGCTGTTGAGATGGGGAAGTGCATGCAAAAGCTAGAATACATAATCCAATTGACATCTATATGGTACAGTTTACAAGGATGAATAAGGAAGGAGTTCATAGTCTGGTTGAAATGCTTTGATGGAGGGGAAATTATGTGCAATGAGAAGAGGTAGTTAGTATAAGACCTCCTGAAGCAGGAGATGTTTTACAGAAAAACTGTCATTTGAACCAAGACAAAGAAAAGCTGGTTAGTACAGAATCTAAGAAAAGGCTTTTGTTAGGATTCTAACATTTTATTAACCCAAATGTTTATGTCTATCAATTGCTTATACTGCACTTTCTTTTGTGCTCTACTGTGATTCTGTAGATCTTTGATTCTGGTAATATTTTCAAAAGGACCCTATGTTCTTTGTGAAAATGTCAGCAATAGAAATTAAAAAGTTTGGATTGTTCATGTTTGTTTAAGAAAATTTGCCCATCATTGTGTCTAGTTCCCTCATTTTGTACACAAAGAAGCCAAGGCCCAAACAAGCTGTGATGTGCTTATGTCAGATACTGTAAGTATCAGTTCTGGGACTTGGCTTGACTTATAGTCCCGCTTTCTGTTCTGAAGCTCTAGTTGAAAAATTCATGAAGGTTGGTGGCAGTTTCATAACAAAAAAATAATTTATATTTCTCTTTATTGTTTTTCTTTATTGGCCTTCAGAGAGAAGTGATTGATGAAATATGAAGTAATGGAAATGTCCATGGTAGAATATGGACAGTAATTTATTTAGGTAAAGCATGTGGAACCTTTGCCTCAGAAAGTTCAGCTTTCTAAAGTAGAGTCACTTAATTTCTGAATATGTTTATGTACATGTCATCTTTATAATGTATAATATATTATGAAGATGGCAAATTTAATAAAAAGCCTTATCATGTGAGGCAATAGTGGCAGTTGAACTTGTAAGCTCAGGTTTATTCATACATTCTTCTTTTAACTGGCCTTTTAACTGAAGTGAAATTGATGGGAAAAGCATGAAGTTATGGAGAGTTTGGAATTGGGATGCCTTTGGTTGACTGTGATTATCATAACGTATTTCAGCCTTGAAACTGAACCCTGGATGACAGGAAGGCAGCTGAGATATAAGAAAATGCCAGAGAGGCAAAATAACCTTCAGTTAGTCTCTAAAAGAATGATTAAGCAGTTCAAAATGTAAATGCCAAATCCTATCACACAGCCATTTCCTAAGATTTTAAATGATCATAACTGTTCTTTTTCTGGTTCTAAAAATGCTGTTCAGTTCTCAATGGCATAAGAAAGTATTTGGGGTCTACTGTCATCTGCCATCTAGTTTCCTTACCCAGGAGATAGAGTGTGTGCAGATAAAGTCAAATAATTTCTGAAAAACAATGCAAATAACGTAAAAGCAAAAGGATAAAAGGTGTCCTCAGAATTTCCATAGTTAAGTCCAAGGAAGGGTTTAGTCTTGAAGTGTTTGAGGTCTGATTAATTCCATTGCTTCCTGACTAGTTACTCTTTCTCCTTCATCTGCCTTAAAATACTCAAAAGAAATTCAGGACCAAAAAAGAGAAAATGGCTAAGCAAAAATATCATGTTAACTGCCATTACAATTAGCACAAATCTGGTGGTACCATATGTGCTAATTTTTGCTAGTGAGAATAACCTACAGCATATGTAAAATGAAGATATTAGATTAGATTGTGTCTGAGTCCCTTTTGTGTTTTAAAATCCTTACCAAGACCCTTAACATATGGCACTGTTCTAAGTCCTAGCCATTCTCCATTTTATTCCACCCTATCCACCAGTCAGATTAATATCCAGGAAATCCTACATAAATTATCAATTCTTTTGTCTTTTAATGAGTCCTCATTATATATATTCTAGTCCAAACTCTGGTACTACCTACCTATTCTACTCTTCTTTATGAATCTTTCCCTCTGGCCAATTTTTTTTATTTAATAGCCTTTCAACTCTGCTGTGTGCACTCTAAATTGTTCCATACCCCTAATAAAATTTTGTCAAGTGACTTGATTTCTCTAGAGTTTAGTTTCTTCACCCTAATAAGAAACATAGCCGACCCGGTGGCGCAGTGGTTAAGTTCATGTGCTCCGTTTTGGTGGCCCAGTGTTCACCAGTTTGGATCCCAGGCACAGACCTATGCACCGCTTATCAAGCCATGCTGTAGCAGGTGCCCCACATATAAAATAGAGGAAGATGGGTACGGATGTTAGCTCAGGGCTAATCTTCCTCAAAGAAAAAAAAAAAAAAAGAAATGTCCTAATAAGAAAGAAAGGATTTAATGACACTTATACTTGTTTTAGTGATTTCTAATTTGCATACAATTTTTCCACCTATTGTCATTTTATCTTTATAATAACCCTTTAAAGTAATGAGTGTAAGAATTATACACATGTACGAATAGAAAGCCCCAGTCCATTAGGTGATTTGTATGACAGCTGCTCTCAAATTTTTAGTTTCAGAAAATACCATTTACAGTAGCACCCCCCAAAATGAAATATTTAGGTTTAAATCTAAGAACATATACACAGATCTATAGGTGAAAAACTATGAAATACTGATTAAAAAATCAAGATGTAAATAAATGGAGAGATATTCTGCATTCATGAATTGGAAGACTCAATATGGTTCAAATGTCAGTTTTTTCCAGTCTGATCTATAGATTCAACACAATCCCAATCAAAATCCTGGCTAGCTATTTTGTAGATATCAACAAACTGATGCTAAAGTATATATGGAAAACAAAAGACCTAGCTTGGCCAACATAATACTGAAAATGAACAAAGTGTACTCACACTGCCTGGTTTCAAGACTTAATGTAAGGCTACAGTAATCAAGACAAAGTGTTATTGGTGAAAGAATAGACATGTAGATTAGTAGAACAGAATAGAGAGTCCAAAATAAATCCACACAAATATAGTCTACTAATCTTTGACAGAAGAGCAAAGGCAATTCAGTGGAGAAACGATAGTCTTTTCAGTAAATGGTGCTAGAACAATTGGCTGTCCATAAGCAAAAAATAGTGAACCTAGACACAGACCTTACAATTTATACAGTAATTAACTCAAAATGGATCATAGAGTTAAATGTAAAATGTGGAATTATAACACTTATTGAGGAAAACAGGAGAAAATCTGTATGACCTTGGGTTTGGCAATGAGTTTTAAAATACGATGTTAGTAGCACAATCCATGCAAGAAAAAAATGGGTAAGTTGAGCTTAGATAAAATTGAAAACTTCTGCTTAATGCAAGACACTGTTAAGAGAATGAAAACGCAAGCCACAGATGGGGAGAAAATATTTGCAAAACACATCTGATAAAGGATTTGTATCCAAAATATATAAAGAACTCTTAATACTTGACAATAAGAAAACAAATCAACTCAAAAGATGAGCAAAAGATTTGAGGAGATATCTCATCAAATAAGATATTCAGATGGCAAATAAGCATAAATATTATAGCCACTTTGGAAAACAGTTTGACAGTTTCTCACAAAATTAAATGTAGTCTTACCATAAAAATCAGCAAGCATGCTCCTAAGTATTTATTTACCCCACTAATTTGAACACTTACATGCAACAAACCTGTACCCAATGTTTATAGGAGCTTAGTCATAATCCCCCAAAACCAAATGCAACCAAGATTTTCTTCAGTAGGCAAAGTGATAAACTGTGGTACATCCATACATTGGAATATTATTCGGTGATAAAAAGGGAAAAGAGCTGTCAAACTGTGAAAAGACATAGATGAATCTTAAATGCATATTGCTGAGTTAAAGAAGCTGGTCTGAAAATGCCATGTACTGTTTGAGTCCAGTTGTACGACAGTCTGGAAAGGGCAAAAAGTCAGTAAAAAGCTCAGTAGTTGCCAGGAGCCCCAGGGATCAGGGAGTTGAGGGGAAGGTTTAATAGACGAGTCACAGGGACTTTTTCAGGGTAGTGAAACTATTATGTGTGATACTGTAATGGTGAATGTTAAGCATTTGTCAAAATCTATAGAACTTAGAGTGGACCTTATATATACAAATTTTAAAAACTTCATTTAGGAGATCAGGGATCCCAGGATGAAATGTAAAATGTGACAAAAGAATCTAAATGTATTACAAATATATGAAACAATCTCACTGAAGAGGGTGGAGGAATAAGGTGCTGATCTAAGTAACATTGAGAATGAGTGGAATCTGTAAGACGAAAAGACAAAAGGAACTATATACGTAAGCACTGTACTCTAGTTCATAAATTTGTATCCTGTGGGGGACAGGGTATAGGTTAACAATTCTAAAACTACTATACATATGTTGATGGAAGCCAGGTTTCTCACTGTTGTAGTGGGAGTTACAGGTAAGCAAGGAGAAGTAGCTAGAATGATCCACAGGTAATGGTTTAGTATTGGGACATTAGTATGAACTCATGTTTAGCTTGATATAGATACAGATAGTTACATATAGAAATGTTTATAGATATGTGCATCTTCATGGGTTAGTGAACACACTTACATTGCTCTGTCACCTGAGAGGACCTAGAAGCAATGAAACCCCAGTAGCAACGACCACACCTAGAGCCCAGATTTCGGTTGTTTAACACCATTCTCCAATAAGAGGAACCAGGGCTTCTTTCTGGAGAAGCAGCTGATTCTTGCACTGGGACAGGAAATATACAAGAGGAGCCTGGAGCATCTTGTAGTGCCAGAAACTTAAGAAAGTGCTCAAAAAAATAAAACACAATAACAGGAGTATGCCAAAGGGACAAAAGAGCCAACTGAAAGATCTCCCAATGACCAAAGCTGGAACAATTTGAGCAACAAAATAAAGTAGTATTGGATTAAAACCCAAAGTATAAAGTAAAAATCCATGAAGTCCATACTGATATAAACAAATGATTGATGTGGCCTTGGGGAAGAATATCCGAATCTCCCCTGCCAAAAAATTCCAAATTATTTATTTAGATACCCCACCCTCAAGGAAGTCAGGCATAGCTCCCCACTCCTTAAGTTGAGCTGCTTATAGTGACTTTTCTCCAAAGAGTACAGTACAGGAAGGGTGAGTACAGTACAGGAAGGGTAACTACAGTGGAGAAACATGCCAAATTTTGCCTCATGCTAGGTGATCAAGGTCAACATCAGCAGTGATAAGTCAGGTTGATAGTATATACCCTTGATATGATAGGAAAAAAATGGTACTTTACCCTGTGTGGTTTTTCTCCCTCAAACATATTATCCCAGTCTAATCATGAGAAATCAAATCACACTTTAACAAAATATCTGACCAGTAATCCTCAGAACCTTCAAGATCACTGTAGTAGGTTGAATGGTGAAGCCCCTCAGAAGATAAGTTGATGTCATAAGCTCCAGAACCTGTGAATGTGACATTTAGAAAGAGGATCTTTGCAGATGTGTTTAAGTTAAGGATCTTAATATGTGATCAGCCCGGATTTCCTAGGTGGGCTCTAAATCCGATGACGTGTCCTTATAAAACACAGAAGAGAAGACATAGATATAGAGAAGACAGAAGCAGAGATTGGAATGATGCAACCACGAGCTGAGGATGCCAAAAGCCATTAGAAACTGTAATAGGCAAGGAATGATTCTCCCTGAGAGCCTTCAAAGAGTGTGGCCCTGCTGAAACCTTGAGTTCAGGCTTATAGCCTCTAAAACTATAAGAGAATAGATTTGGTTTTTTAGGACATCAAGTTTTTGGTAATTTGTTACAGCAGCCACAGGAAGCTAATACATCAAAGTCATCAAAGACAAGGAAGGTCTGGGGAACTCTCATAACTGAGAGTAGCCTAAGGAAACGTAACTTCTAAATGTAAATATGATGTCCTGGATGGGATCCAGAACAGAAAAGAAAAGGTTACATTGGAGGAAAACTGAGGATACCTGAATAAAGTATAGACTTAAGTTAATAATAATGTCTTTATATTGCTTCATTAATTGTGTCAAATGTGTCATAACATACAAGATGTTAATAAGAGTAACTGAGTGTGGAACATGTGGGAACCCTCTGTACTATCTTCACAAATTCTCTACACATTTAAAACTGTTCTAAAATAAAAGATGTATTAAAAAAGAAAGAAAAGAAAAAGGTACCTTTCCTGAGAATGAAATGAATCCTGAATATTCCACCACCAGAGCAAGGGTTTCCTTATTTTTCCAGTTATGTGCTGGGAGAAGATTACCTGTTAACAGGATTCCTCTATTCCTCAAACAGACTGTATAGTCAGCCTTACCATTCAAGGCAGGTGAGGCCACTGGGGAAACAGACCTATCCAGCTATGTAGGAAATCGGTGCAAGTCACCCATTATAAACGAAGTAGGCCTTGGGCTTTCTTACTGTTGTCCTTCTTTCCTTCCTGAATAATTCACAATGAAAGTCATGAGATGGGGTCGAGGAAGGTAGGTATCTGTGCTAGGGCTTCTTGGAGAAATGGCTGATTCTACGTCTGGGCAGAGAAAAAAAAGAACAAGATATGTCAGACACAGCTTCCAGTACCAGAAAGTAAGTAATCGCTCAAAAAATGAGGAGTTATATCTAAAGGATGCAGAAGCCACCTTGAAGGGGCACCGACTGGCCAAGTTTGAACAATTTGACCATCAAAATAATACTCATTATCAAATTATAGCCCATTGAATCAAATAGAAATTCATGAATCCATAGTGATACAATAAATTAATGGAGAGAAGAAAAGGAGTAATGGAATTAGAAAAATCACAATTTGGGAACTAGTATAGTATAATTAGTTACCCATGAAATATCAGTAGATGCTAAAACTAATGGGTAGAAATTTGAGGAAGGGGCTGTTTATGTATTCTCAAAGTATCTCCTCACAAGATATCTGTTAATTACAAAAGAAAAAAGAGGAACTTTACAGTGGGGAAACCTGGCAGATACCACTCTAACCAAGTGATAAAGTTAATGTTAATAGTAATGGAACAAAAGACAATCATGTACTACCTAATAGGATGCAGTGTGAGGAACATGATATCTTTTCTATGATACTTCCACCAAAAAGCATAATCTTGAGGAAATATCAGAGAATTCCAAATTGAGAGGCCTTCCACAAGATACCTAGCCTGTAACCTTCAAATGTTTAAAGATCATGAAAGTCAAGGAAAAACTTAAGAATTGTTCCAGATTTAAAGAGACTACAGAAACATGACAGTTAAATGCAACCCATGATACTAGATCTGATCCTTCTACTACAACAGACATTAGTGGGATGATTGGTGAAACTTGAATAGCGTGTATAAATTACGGGGTACTATTGTTTCATTGTTATAGGTAATGTTTCATTGTTAATTTGTTGATTTTGATGGTTGTATCATGGTGATTTGGGAGAATATCTTTGTTGGAGGCATTACAAACCTAAACTTTCAAAGATGATGGGACATAATATCAGCAACTTACTCAAAGAAAGTTCTTCAGAAAATAAGATTCTTTGTACTATTCTTGAACTTTTCTGTAGGTTTGAAATTACTTTGTAAATTATCTTTAAACATTTTTGATAAAAGCCAATGTGAGTTGAGAGGATGACAGGAGGAATATTTTCATTCAGAACAGCTCTTATCAAGTAAAGATTCCCCAGACCTTGAGGAAAACTGAAGACATTAAAGGAAAATCCTAAGATGATCAAATATCAATTCTAGAAGAGCTCATGGAAAGAATTTTTTGTAAGAAAAAAATATAAATAGCCATGGAAACTTTATATTGGGTGAATTTTGGTAGTTAGTACTTCTCGTTGGCCTGCCTCATTGCCAAGGGTGGGAGTGGAAGCCTAGCTGCCTGTTGGGTGCTGCTAGATGGGGAGTAGGGAAGGAAAGGTGTCGAGGTGCCAACTAGCACTACTTTGTACCGTCTTGTTCTGCCTGGAGGGTTGGAAGTTTAGCAATGAGCAGGTCCTGCTAACATGAGGGAAGCACGGAGAAAGGACAGTTTTTTAGAAGTAAGGAAAGAACATTGAGGAGAAGCTACCAGCGATGAGGAAAAGAGTTAAATTTTCAGATAGGATTTATAGAATGACTCCAACTATACCGTTCTGCTACCCTAAACTATGATTCTTCACATCTTAAGGCATGTAGTCTCTGTATGCAGTTTGAATTAAGGATTTTAGAAAGGATAACTTTTAAAGGACCATTTAATCCATTATATTTCATCCAGCAATCAGAATCTAGGTAAGGAATGTAATAAAGGACAGTTAATTGGATCTCCTCAAAGTTGGAGTTAACAATCCCAAACCAAAGAAGCTGTAGGACTTTTCATTAACAATAAATATCATCAGAGGGCAGATCATTGTGACTTGACCTGAAATACTGTGATTTTTTTTTATTCCCTGCAAAATTGCTAAAAATGACTGTTCTCTCCTATGTTGCTAGTCACATATGTAATTGCTACTAAACCAACAGTACATCTTTGCTCCATATTAGTCTGGTTTAAAATTGAAGATAGCTAGAATCTCTGACAATAACATTACAGTTGTTAAACTATTTTAAAATGGCTGAGTTTTCCTCATTTAGAAGTTGAAAGCCCAAAACATAATAACAAACATAACAACTCCCTCTTTGGAAACCATGTGATTAACAGTACCTTAAAAAATGTGGGGGCCAGCCTGGTGGCGCAGCGGTTAAGTTCCCGCGTTCCGCTTCAGCGGCCCCAGGTTCGCCGGTTTGGAACCCGGATGCAGACATGGCACCGCTTGGCAAGCCACGCTGTGGTAGGCATACTGCATATAAAGTAGAAGATGATGGGCACAGATGTTAGCTCTTCCTCAGCAAAAAGAGGAGGATTGATAGCAAATGTTAGCTCAGAGCTAATGTTCCTCAAAAAAAAAAAATTAAGTAAAAAATTTTAAATATAGTGCTTATGTTCTTTGGATGATTGAAGAATTGATTAAAGTACCTGGAATACAGTATGTGCAACAGATATTTGCCTTGAAGTGAATGTTGAATAATATTAAAAGATTGGCATGAATTTCTCATTGAGAGAAATGTCTTACCTGTATTACTCAATTCTTCTTCTCTACTCAGTAGAAAATTTGGAATGTGATATAAATGGAAGGCACTCATGGTACTCTTGAATTGAAATCACATAGAGAGGAGGAAACCTGATCATTAAACAGCAAGGCCAATTTCATTTTCTCTGCCACAACTTAAAAAATATGGCATAGAGCGCAGCTGCAGTGGTCACTGCCCATTTTAGAAAGGACTTTTAAAATCTATCACCATTTGAAATACTCTGTTACTAAATTTATTATGCTGCCAGTAGCTGGTGGCAAACTAGAGAGTGATTGACATGGTATATGGCCTAGTTTACTTTTTTAGTTCATAGGAGAAATCCTTTCCAGTTCATAGATTTTTATTTTTTATATTGTTAGATACCTGTGGCTGCCAGAAAAATAGAAATTCTGCCTATTTATGGCAGAATTCCTCCTTTGTGACCAATTTTCTTTTCTTTTTCTTCCCCAACCCCACCCAAAGCCAATATTATGAGAAGATTGGTACATCTGAGTTTATAAGATTGGAAATCTCTCTAAAGTCAGCCCATCTAGGTGCACAGATACCTTGGTTACAGGAAATGACAGTCATGCCATATAATAATTTCCTATAGGAGCTGGAATATAGCAAAATAGAACAGCGTGAAATGTGAAGAAGAACATGGCAGTGAAGCTTTTCTGTTTTTCAAGAGAAGGACTCCTTTACCTTAAGAAGCTAATCATTAAAGTACCCAAAGGAGATGAGGCAGCAAGTACTCTTCTGCTAAGTTTTCTGCTAGGATGCTTTGGATTTTCAGCTAGGTTACCTGCTTTAAATATTCTGCAATTGTCCCAGTTTGTGATTAGGATGTTGGTAAGCAAAATTTTAATGCAAAACTCCAGAGGAAATCTATAATGTCATAAATTTTGTTTTTATTTAAAGGTGTAGATGAGAAAAAGAGGATAGCCTTAAATCATTGACTATTTCTTAATAAATCAGCAACTATAAAGTTTTTAAAACTATCTGAACTAAAGAGCCATTTTTTCCTTTAATAATCTAAATTCAATCTATTTGTTTTCCTTGCAAATACTAATTATCTAAAACTTAGCAGAGGTAGAAAAATAAGGGCCAGGAGTGATTGAAATTTTTGACATACATGTTTTCTTAATGCTATTGGTTATAATGATATCCACTAATATTTTTTTATCTGTTACAATTTACAAAGCATAGACTCTTAGAACCCCATGAATTTTGTAGTTTGTGAAGCAGTATCGCTGGGACTTTTGAGGTGAAAACATAGTACATTTTTGGGCTGGCACCATGGTGTAGTGGTTGAGTTTGGCGTGCTCTACTTCAGTGGCCCAGGTTTGCAGGTTCAGATCCCAGGCATGGACCTACACCACTCATCAGCCATGCTGTGGTGGTGACCCACATACAAAATAGAGGAGGATTGGCACAGATGTTAGCTCAGGGCCTAATCTTTCTCAAGCAAAAAAAGAGGAAGATTGTCAACAGATTTTAGCTCAGGGCAAATCTTCCTCAGCAAAAAAAATATACCAAAAAACCTAGTACATTTCTTCTTTTTTCCATCCTATCCTCAGATTTCATGTGCCTCAAGATTTTAAAGAGTTGTAGAGACACTTTATTGCGCTAAGAGAATCCCCTGTGAGAAATATTTTCACCTGTTTGACCAGGACTGTTGACAGAGTGATTGAATTCCTCCAAGGAGGATGAGCTGTTTTGTCAGCTGAAGTGACATGCTTTAGGGAAGCGGCAGTCTCAGGTGTTAGTAACACACTGCTTTGCTATACAGCTAATAGAAGTTTATAAGAACATACAGTTTTTTATTTGCAGCTTGGAGTGAGTTTGAAATTAGAATATTTTACTTACCATTTTAAGCAGTGAAAATGTTAACATTAAGTAGCTGCTGTGAAATATATGCTTTTTTCTGTGAATGGCAGTAGTACTTCCCCATAGCATCCATCAAGTCAGCTGCTCCAAGGAGCTTTCACATTCTCTGTGCATCCTGAGACCTAATTTTAGCAAATACAAGTCATACTGAACTCTTCCAAATTCAGTTTGATATCCTAACAGGAAATGACAGTGGAACATAGTTTGGACCTTTCAGATCTGCATTTTTTATAGCTGATTACTTCTGATTAAGTCCCATTTTGATCATTTTAGGCTAAGCTGGAATTTTGATCTTCAATGTCAGTATGATAGTGATCAGTCTGCTGGGGCATTCTCTATGCTGTAGTACCTGGTGCTTTTTGGGCTGAAGTATACGTGTGTACATGTCTATTCTTCCCTTCCTTCTTCTTTCCCTCCCTATATTCCTTTCTTCCTTCTTTATAATCTTTTCTTCTCTTTTCTTCTTCCTCATGACATTTAGATTTTCCTCTTATTCCCCAATGGCCCATACACTCTTCTCTCCCGCCTTTTAATTTTTTTCCAATTTTTTTATTGTGGTTAAATACATTTAGCATAAAATTTATTATCTCACCCATTTTAGGTGTACAATTAGTATTAAGTACATTCATAACGTTGTTGAACCATCTCCACCATCCATCTCTGTAACTCTCTTCGTCTTTAAAACTGAAACTCTATACCTATTAAACGATAACTCCCTATTCCGCTTTCTCCCCAGCCTCTGGCAACCATCATTCTACTTTCTGTCTCTATGATTTTGACTAGTTTAAGTACCTTATATAACTGGTATCGTACACTATTTGTCTTATTGTGTCTGGCTTATTTCACTTAGCATAATGTCTTCAAGTTTCATCCATGTTGTAGGGTATATCAGAATTTCCTTCCTTTTTAAGGCAGAATGTTATTTTATTGTACATGTATACCTTATTTTGTTTATTCATCTGTCAGTCAACACTCAGTTTGCTTTCTTTCTTTCTATTTTTTTGAGGAAGATTAGCTCTGAGCTAACATCTGCTGCCAATCCTCCTCTTTTTGCTGAGGAAGACTGGCCCTGAGCTAACATCCATGCCCATCTTCCTCTACTTTTTTTATATGTGGGACACCTACCACAGCATGGCTTGCCAAGCAGTGCCATGTCCACACCTGAGATCCGAACTGGCGAACCCCGGGCTGCCAAAGTGGAACATGCGCACTTAACCACTGCGCCACTGGGCCAGCCCCTCAGTTTGCTTTCTTGTTTCATCTTTTGTAAGTAGTGCTGCCAGGAACATGAATGTATAAATATCTCTTTGAGTCCCTGCTCTCGGTTCTTTTGGGTGTATACCCAGAAGTGGGATTGCTGGACAAGGTGATAATTTTATTTTTAATTTTTGAGGAACCACCCTATTGTTTTCCACAGCAGCTTGAATTGTTTTAAATTCACATCAACAACGCACAATGGTTCCAAGTTTTCCACATCCTCACCAACATTTGTTATTTTCTGTTTTTTTTTTAATAGTAGCCATCCTAATAGGTGTGAGGTGCTACTTCATTGTAGTTTGGATTTGCATTTCCCTAATGATCAATGATGTTAAATCTTTTCATGTGCTTATTGGCAATTTATATATCTTCTTTGGAGAAAAGTCTATTAAAATTGCCCAGTTTTTTTTCTTTTTTTGATGAAGATTAGCCCTGAGCTAACATCTGCTACCAACCCTCCTCTTTTTGCTGAGGAAGACTGGCCCTGAGCTAATATCCATGCCCATCTTCCTCTACTTTATATGTGGGATGCCTCCCACAGCATGGCTTGCCAAGTGGTGCGTAGGTCTGCACCTGGCATCTGATCTGGTAAACCCCAGGCCACCAAAGCAGAACACGTGAACTTAACCACTTCGCCACCAAGCTGGCCCCTCCTTTGCTCAGTTTTTAATTAAGTTGTTTGGGTTTTTTTGTTGATGAGTTTTAGGAGTTTTCTATATATTCCGGATAGTAATCCCTTATCAGATAAATGATTTGCAAATATTTTCTCCCATTCTGTGGGTTGCCTTTTTACTCTGTAGATAGTGTCTTTTTACCCCTCCCCAAAGCCCCAGTACATAGTTATATATTGTAGTTGTAGGTCTTTCTAGTTCTTCTATGTGTGGTGCTTGGAGTATCATCTTCCATCCCTTCACTCTGAGTCTGTGTTTGTCTTTGGGACTGAGGTGTGTTTCCTGGAGGCAGCATATTGTTGGGTCTTGTTCTTTAACCCATCCTTCCACTCTATGTCTTTTGATTGGAGAGTTCAATCCATTTACATTTAGAGTGATTATTGAAATGTGGGGACCTAATGCTGCCATTTTATCTCTTGTTTTCTGGTCCTTTTGCATTTCCTTTGTTTCTCGTCCCATGATTTTTGGACTACCAATTCAGGTAGGTAGTTTTCTATATTGGCTTTCTTCTTTTTTGTAATTTGTGTCTTTATTTTTGTTATTTGTTTAGTCGTTACCATGTTCTTTGTATGAAACATCTCATAGATGAGATAGTCCATTTTCTGATAGCCTCTTATTTCCTTGGATTAAGCCATTCCATCTCTTTCCTCTTCCCCTTCTAGGTTGTTATTGTCAGATTTTTTTTTTCTTACTTCTTGTGTTGTGAGTTTGTAGTTAAAGTGACAAGATTATATTTATTCTTGGTGTTTCCCTTCCTTTTATCTTTAATGTTATACTTAGCCTTTGCTAACCTGTTCTGATGGAGAGCTGCAACCTTCTGATTTTGTCTTTCTACTTATCTCCTTTGCTCTAGGTTTTGTAACCCCTTTCCTTTTTTTGTTTTTTCAGGTATGAGGGTCTTCCTGAGCATTTCTTGTAGAGGAAGTCTTGTGGTGATGAACTCCCTTAACTTTGCTTTTCTGGGAAGGTTTTTGTTTCTCCATCATATTTGAAGGATATTTTTGCTGAATAGAGTATTCTTGGCTGCAAGTTTTTGTCCCTCAGAATTTTGAATATATCATTCCACTCTCTTCTAGCCTGTAAGGCATCTGCTGAGAAATCTGCTGACAGCCTTATGGGAGTTCCTTTGTGGGTTATTTTCTTCTGCCTTGCTCCCCTTCGTATTATCTCTTTGTCATTGACTTTTGCAAGCTTCACTACTATATGCCTTGGGGGTTGGTCTTTTTACATTGATAAAGTTTGGAGATCTATTAGCTTCTGTCACATGGAGTTCCATCTCTTTCCCCAGGTTTGGGAAGTTCTCAGCTATTATTTCTTCGAACAAGCTTTCTGCCCCCTTCTCCTTCTCTTCTCCCTCTGGATACCTATAATCCTTATGTTGCATTTCCTAATTGAGTTGGATATTTCTCGGAGAGTTTCTTCATTTCTTTTTAGTCTTAGTTCTCTCTCCTCCTCTATCTGCAGCATTTCTATATTCCTATCCTTCAAATTGCTAATTCTGTCTTCCATATTATTGACTTTACTGTTCAGAGAGTCCAGATTTTTCTTAATCTCCTTCATTGTGTTCTTCATCTCCACATTTCTGATCGTTTCTTCTTTATAGTATCAAGTTCTTTTGTGATGTAGCTCCTGAACTCGTTGAGTTGTCTATCTGTATTCTCTTGTAACTCATTGAGTTTTTTAATGATGGCTGTTTTGAATTCATTGTCATTTAGGTTATAGATTTCAGTGTCTTTGGGATTGTTTTCTGGGTACATGTCATTTTCCTTCTGTTCTGAAGATTTAATATATTTTTTCATACTGCTTGATGGCATGGATTTGTGCCCCTACATAGAGATAGAGTTTAGTTACTGCTTCCACTTGCTCTACTGGAGGGGGATGGGCAGCAGCCATGTAATCTGTACCTACCAGGATCCCTGTCAGCTGTTGCTGACCAGACCTAGGCCCTTCTTCATGGTCACAGTGGCCCTGTGGGGTCTCTTGTCAGCTGTGGGGACAATCTCAAGGCGGCCTTGGGTTGCTGGTGCCTACCGTCACAGACTGCCTAGACATGCTCCCTCCTTAGGGTCTGCAGCGGTGTTATGGGCTTTCACAGCAGCCGGGAGCAGGTTCACCTAGACTTGCAGCTCTGCCACCATCAGGGCCCACAAGATCTCACTTGTCTACCATACGCTGCAGCAGAGCTATGGGTATCTACTGCAGGCTGTGGTTAGCTCACCCAGCTGTGCTACTTCTGCCCCGGGGCTTTCCAACCTCATGATTGCCAGGCAGGGCCTCTCCACTAACGTTGTGCAGAGGCTTTCCCTGCTGTTGCTGTGGGACCATGGATTTTCCCCCTGGACCATGGAGCAGTCTTGCTGTGGCTCCAGCTTGCCACCACCCACTCTTACTGTCTCTCCTGCCCCCTTGAGGCCTCAGCAGGACTTTGTGTGTTAGAGGCCGGTGGCGGGTTGCTGCACCAGCCAGGCTCCTTTTGCCCCAGGGCCTCCCGGCGTTCTGAATGCTGGGTGGGGCCTCTCCACTAATGCCAAGTAGAGGCTTTCCCCGCAGCTGCTGTGGGACCGTGGATGTTTCCCCTGGACTGTGGAGCAGTCTTGCTGGGGCTCCAACTTGCCACCGCCCACTCACATGGTCTCTCTGGGTCTCCCTTGCCCCCTCGGGGCCACAGCAGGACTTTGTGTGTTAGAGGCGGCTGGTGGGTTGATGCACCAGCCAGGCTCCTTTTGCCCCAGGGCCTCCCAGCTTTCTGAATGCTGGTCGAGGAGGCCTCTCCACTAATGCTGAGTAGAGGCTTTCCCTGCGGCTGCTGTGGGACCATGTATTTTGCCGCTGGGCTAAGGAGCAATTGTAGGGGGCTTGGGTAGAGCTGTGGTCACCTGTTTCCACTGTTGCGCTGCTGATGTGCACACTCACCCACCTTTTGTGCTGTGACGATGCTATGAGCATGTTAGCCAGTAGAAAGTCACTTGCAGATACTAGGCTGTCCAGGAGTCAGAGAGTTTTCACCTATCTCCACCTCCTCCCAGGTGGAAGTCTGTCCACCTTCCGATGTATAGCAGCACGGGTCTCTCAGGTGTCCTGAGATGCTGTGTGGATATCCTTTGTTGACTGATGAATGTCCAATTAGTTGTAGTGCGAAGGGGGAGAGACAAAGAAAATTGCGCACTCTGCCATGTTGCTGATGTCACTCCCATATATGGCTTTTTTTATGTTGAGGTATTTCCTTCTATTTCTAGTTTAAGTGCTTTTATCATGAAAGGGGTTGAATTTTGTCACATGCTTTTTCTGCTTCAATTGACATGGTCATGTGGCTTTTTACTTTCATTCTGTTAATATAGTCTGTTACATTGATCAATTTTCATATTCTGAACCATCCTTGCATTCCAGGAGTAAATCCTACCTGGTCATGGTGTATAGTTCTTTTAATATGAATTTGGTTGGCTACTATTTTGTTGAGAATTTTTGCTTCAGTATTCATAAGATATATTGGTCTGTAGTCTTCTTTTTTGTAGTGTCTTTGTCTGGCTTTGATCAGAGTAATGCTGACCTCATAGAATCAGATAAGAAGTATTCCCTCCTCTTCAGTTTTTTGGAAAAGTTTCAGAAAGACTGGTATTAGTTCTTCTTTAAATGTTTCATTGATTTCACCAGTGAAGCCATCAGACCTACGGCTTTTCTTTTTTGGGAGATTTTTGATTACTGAATCAATCTCCTTACTATTTATAGGTCTATTCAGATTTTCTGTTTCTTTGTGATTAGCCTCATAGGTTTTGTGTTTCCAGGAGTCTGTCCATTTCACCTAGGTTATCAAATTTGTTGATGTGCAGTTGTCCATAGTACTCTTTATAATCCTTTTTATTTTTGTAGAATTGGTAGTAATGTCCGCACTTTCATTTCTGATTTTAGTAACTTGAGTCTTCTCTCTTTTTTCTTAGTCTATGTAACTAAAGGTTCATCAGTGTTGTTGATCTTTTCAAAGGACTCACTTTTGGTGTTATTGATTTTCTCTATTGTTTTTCTCTTCTCTATTTCATTAATCTCTGCTCTAATCTTTATTATTTCCTTCCCTATGCTAGCTTTGGGCTTAGTTTGTTCTTCTTTTTCTAGTTCCTTAAGTTGTAATGTTACGTTGTTGATTTCAGATTGTTGTTACTTTTTGATGTAAGTGTTTCTAGCTTTTCTCCATAACACTGCTTGCCCTGCATCCCATAAATTTCGGTATGTTGTGTTTTCACTTTCATTCATCTCTAAGTATTTTCTAATTTCCCTTGTGATTTCTTCTCTGAACCCTTGTTTGTTGAAGAGTGTGTTGTTTAATTTCAACAAATTTGTGAATTTTTCAGTTTTACTTCTGTTGTTGGCTTCTAACATCATCCTATTGTAGTTGGAAAAGATATTTTGAATGATATTTATCTTTCTAAATATGTTGAGGCTTACTTATGGTCTAACATATGGTCTATCCTGGAAAATATCCCATGTGCACTTGAGAAGAATGTGTATTCTTTTGTCGGGTAGAGTGTTCTGTGCATGTCTATTAGATCTAATTGGTTTATTGTAAGTCCTCTGTTTCTTTATTGATCTCCTGTCTGGTTGTTCTATCTTATTTTTAGTGGGGTATTGATGTCTACAACTATTACTGTAAAACTGTCTATTTCTCCCTTCAATTTTGTCAGTTTTTGCTTCATATATTTTATGGTCTATCAATAGGTGTGTGTAAATGTTTATAATTGTTATGTCTTCTTGCTGTATTGCAAGGCAGGAAGAAGGACACTGCCAGTCACACCTTTATCTCTCTAATAGGGAAAACAAAAGCATTCCTTCAATTAATCCTCAATTCTCTACATTCAGCAAACTTAGCTTATATCACATTGTCACCTGTCTAGTTTTTGATGAGAGAAAACGAGTGTTTTAAAGAGCAGTGAATCATTAATATGCATTCTCCATCTGCAAAGTTAAATATTTAAAATAGCTCTTCATTGTAAACATATCACTTACAACTTTCATTTACAAACATTGACAAATAGTTTATGGCTTATTTCAGGTACTCCCAAATTCTTTGTAGGAGAAATATTCACTGTTGAAGTTTTAGCTGATAAAGCTATGTATGCAGATAAAATAGGAATAGAAACATTCTGTTTCTTCTTATTTAAAAACAAAAATCTATGTCATTGAAACTAGGTGGATACAGCTATAAAACATAAGCTCATTCTTACCATTCTAACATTTTGGTTTCTTATTGAAATAGATGTTCCTCCTATAGACATAACCGTTAAGATATGCCGTCTGATTCATTGTTGGAATTTTTCAGTTCTATTTTTGACTTAATGATGCTTTTTATAGTGCTCTGATGGAATTTACTAGCCTACAGTCTTGATGCAGTTTTTTATGTTAAGATTAGTCAGTTTTCAGTATTAAATAGTTCCATGGTAACCTACATGGAGAATGGTTTCTGCTTAAATGAAACAGGAAATGGTGAGTCATTAATAATAAGGTTAAGGTATTTGAATGTTTGAGAAGAGTTAATTAAACAGACTTGAAAGAAGAACATGTTTTTCTTCAAAGCAGCCGTTGTCTCCAAATCTAATAAAAATGAAGACACAGCCGTTCTTACTATATATTCTATAGAGATTTTGTTGATTTCGAACTGTCATTTTTTCCTCCTTAATACTGGCTACTGTTTTTTGTTGTATATACATAATGCTTATTTTAATATTACAGTCTTATATATGAGGAAATATACAGCTTAATAAAAACTTGGAAAACAGGCCATTGAGGTAATCATTTATCAGAAATAGTTCTGACCACCAATGTTGCCTGTGCATATAAGTCATAAGGTCACCCTGAGGGGCACTGTTTATAAGCTCAATCATGATATAAGTTTATTAAAGCCACAGGAAAATTAATATTCAATGCTTCTACTCTTTTATTTCTCAGATGCTTTAACTTAGAAGTACTTTAGGACTTTGGCCTACTATTCATTTATTGATAGTAATTATTAATTGATGAGCTGGGATTTGATGTCAACTGTTCTGTGTTAACTAGTTTATTTTGTTTTTCATATCCTGCTTTTCAAATTGTGTATATTATATAATTTCATCAAAGCACCAATTTTACTTTATAAAGCATTTTTTCCTTAATGAAGTGTACATCGAAGGTACAATTAGTTTACTTCCCTATAGCCAGGAATGAACCAGGGCCAAGTTCAGAAACTCATGTAACCCTGGACTAACATTCAGCATCCATTCTAGATATTGATAGTGTTTAATTTTTAGTTCATATTATTGATGTGCCAGATGGTATATATCTCTATGCATACTACATAAGAACTCTAAGTTTCCACTCAAGACTTAATAGTCTTTATATTTTGTGTTTATATTGCATGTGTTTAATACATTTCATTGTGCATGCATAATGGTTTATCTTTCCTCTATCCTCAGAACAATCATGGGAAATAAATAAACATTATCTTTTAGGTAAACTGAGGTTCATTAAGATTGAGTGTTTTGCTTGGACAAAAATTCTGGTCTCTTGACTTCTTGTTAATCCTCTGTCTGGTACTCTACAGAAAGAACAGTAATTGTAAAATATTTCATGATAATATATGTCAAACTACTCTAATACTAATAATTCTTTATTTGCACAGCACTGGCAATTTTTAGAGCACTTAAATAAAATTTGGAAAGTGAAGTTTTTGTGCTCACTACTGTTTCTTTTATTAGACTCATGCATTCATTAGATACAAAATACCTCTCTGTGCTAGGTGCTGGATTTGCTGCTGAGGTACAAAAATAGTCCCTGCCTTCAAGGAGATCAGGCCATCAAGACGCTGTTGGATGATCTAACAGCTGTGGACAATGTGATATTAGCTAAGTTTGCAGAGGGCAGAGAAATGAGAGTTATTTGAAAGAATGCTTTTGTTTTTCTTGTTAGAGAGATAAAGGTGTGACTGGCACTGTCCTTTTTCCTGCCTTGAATGCAGAGGTAATGCAAGCATCTACAGCAGCAGCTTTGAAGGGACAAATCAACACACTCAATGGAGCAAAAAGATAGAAAGAGCCTTGGTCTTTGATGTCCTTTTTGTGCCTCTGTACCAATCCTAGACTACCTACTTCTGGACTCTTGTGTGAGAGAAAACTATTAAAGCCCTATTTGTTTAAGTCACACATAAGTCAGATTTTCAGTAACTTATAGACAAATATATATTCTCTCTGTCGCTCAATTTTTTTACTTTTAATGGAAATTTAGCATACACAGTAAACAACAGTATAATGAATCCTCGTCACCCAGCTACAGTAGTCATCAATATTTGGCGAACTTTAGTACATTCTTGCATTTTCTTCCTTAGTAATTAGAACTCAAGTTAAGGAATTCCATAATAAAAGTATGTGAAAATACTGTGGAAGCACAGGGAAAATAGTGACTATCTTGGCCTGAGGTAAAGAGAGAGGCTTGTCAAGAAAGACTTCACAGAGAAGGTGACATCATCAGAGCCTTTAAGGGCAGTTAAAGATTGGAAGAAAGAGCATTGCTAACATGTATAAAGGGCCTTTGAAAAGCATGATATATTCAAAGCATGGGAAATAGATTACTGTGGCTAGAGTATAGAGTTTATCAGAGATAAGCATCAAACTCATTTGTGTTTAACAAATGAGTCTGAAAAGATGATTAGGTGCCAAATTGTAAAGGAACATATATAACATACTAAGAAATTTGAAGCTCATCAGGTAGGTACCAGGAAGTGAAGAATGTGATTAGGTCTTGGAAAAATAACATTGGCAGTAATAGAGCCTGTTATTTTGGAGTAGAGGATAGAGAGGGAAGATGGTAAACTGTGCCAATGGTCCAAATGATAGAAAGACATTTAATGATAACTGCAGTGGGCTTGGGCAGGGAGAAATATTAAGAGATATTTCAGAGGAAAAATCAACATGATTTGGTGCCTGGCTAGAATATGGAGAAGGGAGTCAGAGTCACAATGACTTGAGTAGATGTGACGATGCTATTATTGGAGAAGTAATATAGCAGAAGACAGGTTTGGGGCAAGCACGGATGATGAGCTCTGTCTTTTAAGTTTGAATTGCTGATAGGACATTCAGGGAGAGGTATCCAGTATGCCAAGTGGAAATATAGGACTGGACTTTAGGAGAGTCTCACAGTAGATGTCCACAACTTCTCTTTCCTGCCGGATATGTCGTATGTAGTTTGTTTATATATGAATGTGTGTATGTATACATGTATACACACACATGCATATATATACTCATATACAGTTGATCCTCATAATTCATGGATTCCGTATTTGAAAATTCACCTACTTGCTAAAATTTATTTGAAACTGCCAAATTAATAATGTGGTGCTTTCACAATGATTTGCAGACATGTGCAGAGTGGTGAAAAAATTTGAGCTGCCTGATGTGCACGTTCTCACTGAGGTCGAGCAAGGAGACACTCTGCCACCTTATTTTAATTCTCATGTGTAAACAAGCATCCTTTTTGCAGTCTCTCTAGTGCCACATTTTTGTGGCTTTTTTGTGTGATTTTGCTGTTTAACATGGCCTCCAAGTGTCTGTGGTATTCCTAAGCACAAGAAGGTTGTGATATGCCTTATGGAGAAAATATGTGTGTTAGATAAGGTTTGTTCAGTCATGATAACATTATGCTATTGGCTGTGAGTTCAATTTGAATGAATCAACAGCATATATTGAATAAGGTGTCTTTAAATGGAAGTACACATAAAATAACTTAGGTATCGATTGGTTGATGAAAATCTAAGCAGCACTTTGTATAAGACTAACCCTGTATTTCCCGGTTCCTAGAAGCATTACAAGCCCAGTATTCACTAATTCAGTGTTAATGGAAACTGTATACAGTCATGCACTGCATAAGGACGTTGTGGTTAATGATGGACCACATATACAATGTAGTCCTGTAAGATTAGTACCATACAGCCTAGGTGTGTAGTAAGCTATACAATCTAGGTTTGTGTAAGTACTTGTGATGTTTGCACAATGACAAAATCGCCTAACAATGCATTTCTTAAAATAGATCCCCATCGTTAAGTGACGCATGACTATAGGACATAACTACTGCAAACAATGAGAATTAACTCTGTGTGTGTGTATAAAATCTGCTACTCTTTTGTGAATAATCCTTACATTTGTACAGTGTAGACATTAGTTCCAATTTATGCTTGAGATTATGATCACAAGAAATATGTAACTCTCTTTTCTTGTTGAAAAATAGATGCATATCAGACAAAAACAGTTTGGTGTTTTAGATCAGATGGATGATTTCCTAAGCCAGCAGGTTTTTCATAAAATGGAGTATTGAAGAAGTACAGGTGACATTGACTGACAGCATCCAAATGATCATCTGTAGCACATTTGAGCTTAACATGGTTGTCAACATCATATTGGTGGTCTGCTGGTTTCTTTTAGAGCTTGATGTTATTTTCTTTAGCAAGCAGAGGGACTGTAACATTTTCAGTCCCTCTTCTCTTAGAGAAATTTATTTTATAATGGTGTTTATGTGTGAGGGGATTTTGTAATCGAAGACTACTGTTTGTGCACTCATATCTGTCAATTTGCTTGAACACAACAGCTCAAAAAGGTTTTTTAACCTTTTATTTAGGAATGTTGGTTCATATCAGTAGGGGAGTTTTAAAGTGACAGGTGTTATACGAGGGTGAGAATTACCCATATCTTCTGACATAACATCAGTGTTATAATGAAAATTAACATTCAGCTTTGTATCTCACTTTTTACTGTCTGCAAACCTGAAAGCAGGGAATTGACATTTGCAAAGTCAAGGAGAAGTAGACATACAACTCCATGCAAATGATTTTTATGCTCCAAAGTGTTTCTGTGCTTGTTAGCATATATCTGTTTTCTAATCACCTTTCTTCTTGATGTAGAAGATGTGCCTTAGGTTGTTATTATGTTATTATCTTATACAGCTATATAATTAAGTATATAAAATAAAAATGATACAGATCTCCATTTAGAGATGTCAGTTTGGGATGACTGATTTACTTGTGCTGCTTATACTTCTAACTTGATCTTCTTTTGACTGATTGTGTGGTCTTCTAGCTAACGTATTAAGGTGAATGTTCTCTGTCTTTACTGCAAGCAGTAGATTTTGTGTCGTTAAGTGTAGTTCAAGGATGACAACATTTTCTTCCTCCTATTCTTGGTAGCTGGATCTTAATCTTTACTCTTCATATGGGAATATCTTATAGATCTATTCTTCTTCTGCACTATGACTATTGTATTTAAGTTTCAGGATTCTTTAATTTTTGCATTCAGAAAGCAAAATGCAGTTGAATTCCTCTGTGAATTAACATTAAGCCTTTTCCCTTGCTGACTTGGAGCAACCTAGTGTTCTAATATTGAAGATTATTTTGTAAGATTAACTAGCTCTTGACCTAACTGAAAGAGACAGTCTATGTTACCTTATTCCAATTTCAGTAAACTATTATGCAGTATCGAGATATGTTATAATTTCAGGATTTTATATAAAGTTTTTCAGTAAGTGCTGATTAAGTGAGAGTACCTTCTTAAACCTACAAGAATGCAGAGGATTAACTAAAAGAGGAAAATATCTTTCTAAACTAATATCTCTCTAATGGAAGTGATTCCCATGCCATCGTTTTTACATAACTCTGGGTACCTGCACACGGATATTTTACTGCACTTAGATAGAAAGATTCTAGAAGGCAGAGGAGACTTTATCAGAAGCTTAAATCCCAGGGTAGTGTCAGTAAAAGGCAACTATACTGTATAGTTTCAGAGAAAATGGTTTGAAGGTCTTTGGTGATTTATTGGTTGTGGTCTCTAAACCTCTTTATGAGGATGGCTACATTTGTGAGTTTATGTTTGTTGTTTACTATCCCTCCAGGCTTGCTATACACATCTCCTCTAAATGTGTTCATTTCCATCTTTGTTTTACTCAAATACTTTTATTTCCTCTCTTCAACAATCTGTGAAGAGTTACTCCTTGGATCCCCAGATCAAGATTTCTTCTCCAAAGAAACACTGCCATTGGGTTTTCCTTCTCACTAGCTTTGTATGTATAAGTTATTTTCTGCTTTGTCATTAGTTTGCTTAGTTTCATTTTTGTTCAGTTTAATAGATATCTCCTGATTGCTTGTTGTGATGGTGTGTAAGCTTGGTAGGATAGGGAAGTATACTCTGAACAGGCTTCCCAGAGGAAGTGATCTGGACCTGAATCTTGAAGAACAAGTAGGAATTTCCTGTGCATGGAAAGGGTGTAAGGATATGTTGGCAAAGGGAATGGCATGAGAATGCATCGGATTGACAAATAGTTCAGTATGGCTGTGGTGTGATGAAATGGGAGATAGGAAATGAAGTTGTAGAGATAGGTGTGAGGCAGGTCATTGAAGACTTTATATGTCATGCTTGTATGTTTATTCTGTGGGTGAACTTGGACTTGATTCTGTGGATAATAGATAGCCATTAAAGGGTTTGATATATGAAGGTTTGATATCAGATAGTGCATGATGTAGCAAGATTTTCATTTTGGAGCAATCATTTTGGCAGCAGTATGGTAAATGATTTTGAGGTAGGATAAGAGTAGAGGTGGGTAGACCATTTAGATTACTGATTTAGTCAAATTGAGAGATAATGACCTTGAGTTGGGCACTGTTAATAGGAATGGAGTTGAGGAGGTAGACTTGGAAAGTGTTTAGTGTAGAAATCAGTAGGACTTGAAGATGACTGGTGAAATGTGAGATTATTGCCAGACTTTGGCTTGAGTATCTAAGTGGCTGTGGTGCTAACTATAACAGGGAATTTAAAGAAGGAAGAGATTTTAGGAAAAGATGAACAGCTCAGTTTTGAACCTTTTGAATTTTTTTTTTCCAGGAGGATTAACCCTGAGCTAACTGCTGCCAATTCTCCTCTTTTTGCTGAGGAAGACTGGCCCTGAGCTAACGTCCATGCCCATCTTCCTCTACTTTATATGTGGGACGCCTACCACAGCATGGCTTGCCAAGTGGTGCCATGTTCACACCCGGGATCCAAACTGGTGGACTCTGGGCCGCCAAAGTGAAACGTGCGCACTTAACTGCTGTGCCACTGGGCCAGCCCTTGAATTTTTTTTCCCCTATGGTACATTCAGGTGGAAACATCTAGAAAACAACAGGATATAGGAGTCTAAGGCTCAGGTAGAAGGTCAGAATTAGGGGTATTCATGTGAGGGTCCTCCCAGTCGTGAGCACGGAGTATGAGGTGGGCAAAAGCTGAACCCTAAGGGGAAACGTAAAAAGAGGAACTCAAGATGGAAATGAGAAGAAAAAAGCTCAGTGTCTTTGCTTAATTCCTCTTGAAAGGAGGACAGCTTTGTCCTTTTTGTATCCTCAGTAGCACCTTGAATGGTATATTATATAATAGATACTCAGTAAATGTTTGCCACTTATTTTGTTCAGCTGGTAAGTATCTCATTTACTTTGAGGATTTGTTTCATATTTTATCCAATTCCATGACTTGACAAGTAATATTTTTTAATTCATATCATTTTATGAGCACCTACTATTTACTAGGTACTGTGTTAAATACTTTATAAATGATACCTGAGTTTATCCTTAAAATAATCCTATGAGGGTAGATTTTATTATTTCCATCTTGTATTTGAAGAATCTGAGGATAAGAAAGATTGTGACTTGATCAACTAACTTTTTCACACATCTATGTAACTCCAAAATTCGTTTTCTTAACCACCACTCATGGTCTGTTATGTGTTTAGACCACTTGAAAGTCTCCCATTCTGGTTCCATTGTCTGAATTACTCTGACCCAAAGGCACTGATTTATACTAAATTTTGCATGACCAGTCTTAAGTGGATTAGCGTGGTACTTGGACACCTCTCTGTCCCTGAGTGCAGTGGGCTTTACTTAATTCTTTTTATCTTTTTGGGCCACTGTTTCTTCATTTTTTTTATTAGCAATTTGCATGAGATGTTTGCTAAATTGCTTAAGACTGTAAAATCCTGTAAGTCCCTTATTTTGAAAAACTCAAAAACAGAGGTTGCTTAGAGTCTACTAAGATTTTAGAGACCCATGGGATACATGCTTGGATTTCACGTCTCAACTAAAATTATTTGCAAAATATGATGCATGTATGTACATTTTTCTGGGAATACAATTCATAGCTTCCATCAGATTCTCATAGTTTTGTACACCTCACCCTTCACCCAAAAGACTGACAACTATAGCTCTAGAAGTATTTTTGCATAAAGTAATGAACTACAGTGCTTCATGCAATCCTATCCTTAGTAGTTTAGTCATCTTTAACAAAGGTATTCTTGTTCATTAAAAGTAATTTTTTGAGTTAAGGTTACCTTTTGGCTACTTAAACCTATAATATTTTCTGTTGTAGTAGCCAACTGATATACCTCTTGGTTATTTTATCACTTAAAAATAAATCCATTAGGGCCAGCCTGGTGTTGTATTGGTTAAGTTTGTGCACTTCACTTTGGTGGCCCGGGGTTCACTGGTTCAGATCCTGGGCACAGACCTACTCACCACTCATCAAGCCATGCTGACGTAGTTGTATATTTTAGTTGTAGGTCCTTCTAGTTGTGGCATGTGGGATGCCTCCTCAACATGGCCTGATGGGCAGTGCCATGTCCGCACCCAGGATCCAAACTGGCGAAACCCTGTGCCACTGAAGCTGAGCGCATGAACTTAACCACTCGGCCACGGGGCCGGCCCCCAAGAATGCTCAGTTTTACAGTGTGATTCAAATGACCTTCACTGATATATATATTCCTCACTTCACATCTTCCTATAGAAAACGAATATTTGAGTTCCATTTCTAAGGAACAAAAGGAAGCAATGACATAATGCCTAGAGCTGGAGCCAGTTAAACTGGATTTGTGCTTTTTCTTTTCATAATGTAACACATTTATTCTAGTCTTGAATCCCTTTTTATCAATCTCCTGCTTTATTCCAGCAGCAAATCTTATAATTTTGAACCTTGCTTTAGTATGGAAGATACAAAGATGAATAAGAATGCCCTTTTCAAAGTATTTGCAATGTCTTTGTGAATGTGAAAGACAAAATGATAAAAAGCCAGGTAATAGTGTCATTTTCGGATAAGAAGCTTTGAGAGGTTTGATAAATTACTCAGGGTCAAAAGCTCTTAGATAGTCAAACTGGGATTCAAACTCAGATTTGACTCCAAACCCCATTTACCTTCCACTTGTCCTAATGCCCCTCATTTTATTTAGGTTTAGTTGTTGTACAACTGCTGATTTCTGAAGTTGAGGATCAGGACCCCGTATATTTAATTTAAGAAATCTTTCTGATAAAGTAAAAGGAGAGGAAAGCATTCTCTATTCCCCTAAAGTTTAGGAGATTAGAGAAGGGAACTAATATTTGTAGAGCACTCAGGGTGTTCCAGACACTGGTATAACAGGGCCTTAACAGGAGCTAGCTCATTTAATTCAGAATAACCGGGTGACATACTTGGTATTATCCCTGTTTTAAAAATGAGGAGACTAAAGCTCACAGAAGTAAGTAAATTGCCCAAGATCACATAGCTAGTAAGTAACAAAAGCAGAATTAAAACCGCTTATTGGGAAACGTTAGATAGGGTTTACATCATGCTTATTGACTTAAAGTTGAATATCACACAAACCAGATGAATAGCTGGTACACTTTGATCCGGGCTCCTTTTGCTATTAGTGTCATTTGTAAATATTCTTAATTGGACTGTTAGAGTTAAGTCATCTTCAAAATAATAATTGTCTCCAAAATAATACTTACATCTTCTTAATAAGCCTTTCCTTGTAACAAGTTTGAAAAGATAATTGTTTAAGCTGTGGTGAAGAGAGATTTTAAATTCACAAAATAGTTAATGACATCGTATGATAGAAGGGACTTTCAGGGGAATCAGATCTGGGTCCTTCCTACTCCCAACTTTCCTACTGACTCGTGTGATCTACACAAATCTCTTAGCCTGCCGTTGGACTCATTTTGTAAGATGAGAAGGTTGAGTTAACTGTTCCCTAAGTGTCTCTCTCTTTTTTTTTAAGTATGCTTTTTGGTGAGGAAGACTGGCTCTGTGCTAACATCTGTTGCCAATCTTCCTCTTTTTTTCCCTCTCCAAAGCACCAGTACATCATTGTATATCCTACTTGTAGGCCATTTAGTTCTTCTTTGTGAGTTGTTGCCACGGCATGGCTTGATGAGTGGTGTGTAGGTCTGCGCCCAGAATCTGAACTGACAAACCCCGGGCTGCTGAAGCAGAGTGTGTGAACTTCGCTCAGCCATGGGGCTGGCCCCCCCCTAAGTCTCTTACAATTATAAAATTCTCTTATCAGTAAGTAAATTTTTTGTGTGCTTCAAATGTAAATATCGAAGAATTTTTAGAGATGGAAAGAACTTGAGAGATCACCTAACTGAATTTTCCCATATGACAGATGAAGAAACTGAGACCCTCACATGTGTATGACACTTTAAATATTCAAAGCTCTTTCACATACATCAATCTCCTACAAGCCTCACCACAATCTTGTGGATTAAATGTTGTCATCATCCTTATACAGATGAGCAAATTGAATTTGTCCAAGGTGACATAGCTGGGCCTAGACTAAGTGACTCTCAACGTAAAGTTTACCATATTTTCTTGCTTTAGTGGGATTAAATACATCCTTGTGATGAAGTCCTATTGTTTGAGAAACGGAGAATTCAGTGATTTGTGAAACAAATCCAAGCAGGAGAAATAAACATTTCCCAGTATGAAAATAGTTATGACTCCAGTGTAAATAGCAGAAATAAAGACAGAAAGAGGTAGCAAAAATTAGGATGTACAAGTTGAATTAATCTTTGTTTTCATGTATTCCTGGATTAAGAGTAAGCAGAATTGACTTTTAGTATTTTGTGTTTGTCAATGGTGTACTATTTGAGTTGCTTTATCTTTAACAAAATAATTTAAAGAGATACTATACTTCATAGTAAATTACTTATAAATTGTAGCTGATGTAAGGAGAACATAAGACAGTTAATTCAAAAGGATGTCCTAAAAAAGAAATGAACAAGTAATTGTGGGAAGCTAAGCTTTGCACAAAATTATTTAATTGACTTTAGTGATGGGAGTTTTCTATTTCTGCTCTGCAGTTGTGAAGATATTGCTTAGAAATATTACTTGTCTCCATGCCAGTGATCTTGCTGTGCAGAACAACAAATTGCTTTATCTTGGTAACTTTCTGTAAACAATATATATTTTTTTAATTGGAAAGAAAATTATCTCAAAACTAGTATATGGATGTCAGCAGTTCGGTGTTTTTTTACAGTTTTGGTCCCCAAATTGTCCTTTCTTTAAAAGCAGCTGATTTTCTAGATTATGGTATGATGGTGCTTTCTCTCTGGATATGAAAATTGGACCAATAATAAATTTTTTCTCTTTTTTTACATTAAAGTATTTTTAAAATTATAAACTATATCTATTCTATAGAACTAATAAATGGAAGGAGGATCTTCCATATGGCTCTAATCAAATAAGGGAAACAGTAAAGGATGGAGTAGGGGGAGAATAAGATTTGAAAGCAATACTGTAAGATTTGACTTAGATTAGAGAAGAAAAATGTTCTACCTGAAGGTTTTTTCCTTAAGAGTCCTTTTAGAGATTCTCTTGCCTGGTTGCTGATGTTTTTTCCACATGCCCTTCCCCATAGAGCTCTGCCTAGCAGCCTGCTCCCATTCTCCAGCCATCACAGATCCATGGAATTCAGGGAAACAGCATTTGAGGAAGACTTGAATAGGCTGGTCTTTAATTCTCAGTTTTGTATCTGGCCTCAGAACATGTGCAAGGATTTTTTTCAGCCACTACTTTAAGGTTCTTTAAAGGGAAAAATGAAAAAGCCACTGCACAGTAGCTGATATTTAGTTTTTGTTTTGACATAACTCAGGAGCCGGACTCCTAGAAGCTTTAAACACACCTGATATAACAGTTTCATTAAGTTGTACCTATTATAATACGACTGTGTCTTGCTTACCCAGACTATAGTGAGTTTTAAGGACTACTATTAGCTTCTCAGTGGCCAGCTGTGATTTAGTGTTCTTAATAAAGTTATGATATTTAGCTGAGGGCTTAGAATTTTTTAAAGGTAGCTAGGCTTTTTCCTGTGATTTTTGAATTTCCCACGTTTGGCTGTAGGGTTGTAGAGCCAGGCTTCCAGGCTGTGTCTCATTCATTTAAAAACATACCCTCAGTACGTTTGTGGGCCATGTGATTCAGAAGATATTAAGCCTTTTAATTTTTTAAACTGATGATTTCTGTAAAGAAATTTTTTTCAGTCTTGTTGACAAATCCAGAAACAGTAAATTACTTTGTGAAGAGATTGAGCCAATACTGAGTTGCTTTTTTCTATGGAATTTATTTTCTGTGCCAGGGTACTTTCTAAGAATGAGATCAGTTCTTAATAGATGTATGGAAATTTGAGGAGCTCTCAGATCCTTTTTGATGTTGTGTTCAGTAAATCTGAGCGTGGCAGTGAGGGAAATGCAGAGATCTTGATTTGCGTGTGTATGTGTATGTGTGCATGTGTGATCTAAACACCAAGGAATTGCAATAAATTTAGATTTTCAGCTTCCTTCTCAAAGTTTAACATGTCTGTGGAGTTATAATGAGGAAACATTGATTCATTTTCCAAATGTATTGCTATTTAACAATTATATGTAGCTCAGGACTTCATTTTATATCTTAGAATGTATTTTAAGGAATTAAGTGAGTTGATTCATATTTAAAAACCCAGAAATGTAGGTGACAGAGGAGAGTTACAGAATCTGTCGGCCTACATTTGTGAGATCAGTCCATCTGTAGTTGCCTGGTGATTGGAATTTATCAGAGAAAGAGAATATCAAGCAAGTATAGTGAATCGAATATTTGTTGGCATATATATGTGCCATCTTTATTTTTCTTATTTCTCAAAGTGAGAAGATTGGATGATTTTGAGAAGTATTCCAAAATTATTCTGCTGGATGAAATTGAGAGTATTGTTGAAATAATCATTTGCTCCCTGGTCTTATTTCTTTTATGAAAACCATCTCCAAAAAACTTGAAATCAAAGGCCATTAATTGCAACCAGGTTTTTCTATGAACACTGATTTTGAAATTAAAATTGTATAAACTCCCTTGCTGGCTTTCCTCATTCTTATATATAAATAGAACATTTCAGTACAAGATCTGGTAGTCTGAAATGTTGCTAGTCTGCAGGTCTTCTACAAGAGCTGTGAAAAACTGCAAAAGATTTGGGGAACTCCAGATTTTTCATACAGGGTGAAAAAAAAAAGGACTTTATTACATTGAATGAAGCCATTAAAAATGACATATTTTCTCTTCTCCAGTAGTGCCAATTCCATATGTTTTATAAAATTAGAAATAACAGGCATCATTTTGCTATCATGAATGTTAGTTCACAGACTTTTTAATAGCAAAATATAGAGAAGGTCTCATTTGATAAAGAGAATAGAAATCTTGTATAGCCCTTATAGTCTGAAACGTGGTTTTTCCAAATAGGGAAGAATGCTATCTAAAGATCATCTACTCAAAGCTGGTAACTCAGGTCAAATGTTCAGAGCCCATAAAAAGATCACATAAAACCAGTAGCAGAGAAATATTGAAAGCTAGCCCCTACTGTCTGAAGCAAGATTATAGAACCACTTGAGTGCACAGAAATATTTTGTGTTCCTTATTAATTCTTAGATAATAAAAATTTAACAGAGGCATGGAATAGAAATAGATTTTAGAATGGGAAGAGACTTTAGAGATCACTTATCTCATTTTACAAAGTGAAACCAAGGGTCAGAGGTTAAATTACTTACTCAGCGTCAACTAGGTAGTGACAGTAGTAGGACTAGAATACTCTTTTTTTCTCATTCATCAAATAATTGAAGAGGAAACTTGAAAAATTGTGATGGGAAATGATTTTTATTATTATTGTTTTTAAATTTTATATAGAGTAAAATTGACTTTTTTATTAATTATGTGAGCTTTAACATACGTACAGATTTGTGTAAACTATCGCTATGAATGGGATATAGGTAATCCCATCACCCCAGAAAACTCCTTCAGGCTGTCCCTTTTTGTTCAGAGCCTCTCCCTACACTTAACCCCTGGCAATACTGATCTATACTGTATCACTTTAGTTTTGCCTATTCCAGAATGTCATATTAATGGAACTATTCACTATGAACTCTTTTGTGCATGGCTTCTTTCTCTCAGCTTAATATTTTTGAGATTCACCCATGTTGCAGTATAAATGGTTCATTCTTTTTTTCATTGCTGAATAGTATTCCATTGCACGACTGTATAACTATTTGTTTAGTCATTCACCTGTTGAAGATTTGAGTTGTTTCCAGGTTTTAGCTATTATGAATAAAGCTTCTGTGATTGTTTTTTTCCAGAGAAAAGGAAAATGTTTACTTATATATCATAGAGATCTTGATAGTGAGCTCCTAATGTATTAACAAAGTTAAATCACTTTTTACTTTAAAATAATTATAGATTCCCAGGAAGTTGCAAAGATAGCACAGAGAGATCCCATGTACCATTCACCCAGTTTCCCATATTAGTTACATCTTATGTAACTATAGAATAATATCAGAACCAAGAAATTGACGTTGGTATAAAGTGAGTATATAGTTCTTTGGCATTTTATCACGTGTGTAGATTCATGTAACAGACTGCAATCTCACCACAAAGATTTCCCTGCTTTTCCCCCTTTATAGTCACACACACACACACACACACACACACCCTCCTCTCCACCATCCGTCACTCCTGGCAACCACTAATCTGTTCTCAATCTCTATAATTTTGTCATTTTGAGAATGTTATGTAAATAGAATCACATAATATGTAACCTTTGAGATTGAATTTTTCATTCAGAATAATACCCTTGAGATCCATCCAAGTTGTAGTGTATATCCATAGCTCATTCCTTTTTATTGCTGATATAGTATTGCATGGTATAGATTTACCACAGTTTATTTAACCATCACTTATTGTAGGGCATTTAGTTGTTTCCAGTTTTGTGCTATTGCTAATAAAGGTAATTATTGATAAGTTAGGACATAAGTCTGCCATTTTATTTTTTGTTTTTTTGTTTGTTCCCTCTATTTTTCATTTCTTTTCTTTTTCCTGCTTTCCTGTGGGTTACTTGAATACTTTTTAGAATTCCATGTTGATTTGCTACAGTTTTTAAATGTATCTCTTGGTGTAACTTTTTTATCATTACTCTAGATATTATATTATATATTCATAACATATCACAGCCTCCTGTACCAGAGTACTGCTGGCGCTGCTACATTTTACTACTTGTAAAATGTAGAAATCTTACCTTCTTTTATGTCCCTTTATCCTCTCCCATTTAATTGTCTTGTTATTTTACTGTGTAGCTATATATATATATATATGCATGTGTATACGTATATTTTATATGTAATTGTTTTAAATATTTCCTTTACATACACCATGAACTATATCAGACACTAGTATTTTGCTTCACAGTTAAATATAATTTGGAAGACTCAAGAGGAGAAGGACTCTATTTATCCATAGTTTTACTCTTTCTGGCCTTCTTCTTGATGTTCCAAGATTGCGTCTTTTTTCATTTCCTTTCTGTTTAGAGACTTGCGTTATCCATTCTTTTAGGGCAAGTCTGCTAGCAATAAATTCTCTTAGTTTTCCTTTATCTAAAAATATCTTGATATTCTCTTCATTCTTCAAGGATATTGTTGCTGGATGAAGAATTCTGGGTTGACAGTTATTTTTCTTTCAGCATTTGAAAAATATTGTGCCAGGTCCTTTTGGCCTCTAGGTTTTTTGGTGAGAAATCCACTGACATTCACATTGGTTTTTCCTTATAAGCAAAGATATTTTTTCTCTCCTGCTGCTTTCAAAATTTTTTCATTGTCTTCATTGTTCAGCATTTTGACTGGGAATGTGTCTTAGTGTGGATTTCCTTGGGTTTATACTGTTTGAAGTTTGTTCAGCTTCTTGAATCTGTAGATTTATGTCTTTCCCAAATTTGGGAACTTTCCAACCATAATTTTTTAAATACTTCTTCAGCCCTGCCCCCTTTTCTCCTCTATTTCCAAGACTTCGATGACATACATGTTAGATCTTTCGTTATAGTTTCACAGATCCCTGAGGCTCTGTTCATTTGTATTGTCTTTCTTTAATGTTCAGATTAGGTAACTTCTACTCTTTTATCTTTTAGTTCACTGATTCTTTCTTCTGTTCTCTCCATTCTGCTGTTGAGCTTATCCATTTGGCTTTTTATTTCAGTTATTGTAATTTCAGTTCTGTAATTTCATTCTTTATATCTTCTATTTCTTTGCTAAGACTTTCTGTTTCTTTACTTAGGCTTTCTATTTTTCATTTATTTCCAGTGTGTTAGTAATTGCTCATTGAAGCATTTTTATCATGGCTACATTGAAATCCTTTTCAGATAATTCTTAAAATATATCACCTTGGTATTGGCATCCATTGTGTGTCTTTTCTCATTCAAATGGAGGTTTTCTTGATTCTTGGTATGATGAGTGGTTTTCAATTAAAACCTGGACATTTGGAGTATTATATCAATGAATCTTTGCATTTTATTTCAATCTTCTGTTTTAGTAGACCTCTTTTGATACTGCCCTGGCAAGGTAAAGATGCTACCTTGTTACTGCCAGATAGGAGTACAAGTGCAAGGTCCCACTCACCCTCCATTGATATCCAGGGAGACTCTCCTGTTACTTCTGGGCAGAAGTGGGAGTTCCAGCTCCCCACTAGGCCTCCAATGACACCAGTCCTACTGAGTCAATACCTAGGAGTGGAATTAGGTTATATTGTAAGTCTTGTTTAACTTTGAAAGAAGCCACCAAACTTTTTTAAAGTGGTGGTAAAATTTTACATTCCCACAGCAGTGTATGCGTATTTCAGATGCTCAACATTAGTGTCATCTATAGAACTTTCTGCAGTAATGAAAATATTTCATATCTGTACTGTTTAATATTGTAGCCACTAGCAACATGTGGCTATTGAGCACATGAAATATGGCTAGTACATCTGGGAACTGAATTTTTATTTTATTCAATTTATCAATTTAAATTTAAATGGCTACATGTAGCTAGTGGCTACTCTATTGGATGATGTATCAGTGCAGCTCTACATTGTTGCCAGTATTTAGGCCCACAGCTCTATATCCTCACCAATATTTAGAATTGTCAGTCTTTCTAATTTTAGCCATTCAGTGAAAGTGAAATGACATCTCATTGTGGTTTTAATTATTTCATCTATTTATTGGCCACTTAATTTTTATAATGATGTTTTTAAAACAGAAGTTTTTAATTTTGCTAAAGTACGGTTTATCAGGTGGCTGTGTTTTTTTATAGTTCATGCTTTTGAATCTTTGCCTATCCTAAGGTCATAAAATTTTTTCCTATATTTTCTACTTGAAGATTTATAGTTTTACGTTTTACTCTTAGGGTTTAGAGTGTATTTTGAGTTAGTTTTTGTACATATACAAAATTCTGTGAGGTAAAAGCAAAATTCATTTTCATTCCATGTGAATATCCAGTTGTTTCAGCAAAATTTGTTGAAAATATTTTCTTCCTATGTTGAATTATCTTGGCACCTTTGAAAATCAATTGACTACTTATAAGTTTATTTTTGGATTCTCTTTTCTGTTCCATTTTTCTATATATTTATCCTTGGGCTATTAGGAAACTGTCTTGATTGCTGTAGCTTAATAATAACTCTAGAAATCAGGTGTTGTAAGTATTCCTGCTTTGTTCTTCATTTTCAAAATTGTTTTGAATATTCTGTTCACTTGGGTTTTCCTATACATTTTAGAATCAGCTTGTACATTTCTCCAAAAGCCCCCGAGATTTCAATGTGGATTGTATTGAATGTATAGGATCAATTTGCAGAGAATTTCCATATTAATAATATTGACTCTTCAATACATGAATATATCTCTTATTTCAGTTTTCTTTGTCTTAGGGTTTTATAGCTTTTATTTTACAGATCTTAATGTATTTTATGTTTTTAATGCTATTATAAATGATATTTGAAAGTTTTAAAATTTCTAGCTGTTTGTTGATAGATATATAAATATGATGGATATATGTATATTGACCTTGTATTCTGTAATATTGCTAAAATTGCTTAGTAGTTTTAGTATTTGTATTGTAGATTCCTTAGGATTTTCTATATCAGCAATCATGTCTTCTGTAAGTAAAGACATTTTAACTTCTTCCTTTCCCATCTTTATTCTTTTTCTTGCCTCATTACACTAGCTATGAAGCCCACTGTAATGCTGAATAGAACATTTATTACTTATTATTATCAGTATTTTACAGATGCCCTTTATCATTAAGGTAGTTCTTTTCTATTCTGAGTTTTCTGAAGTTTTGTTATTAATGAGTGTTGAAATTTGTTGAATATTTTTTTCTCTACCTGTTGAGATGATCTTATTGTTTTTCTCCTTCATTCTGTTAATATGGTTGAAAACATTGGTTTTTTTAAAATACGTAAAATCGACCTTGCATTTCTTCTTGTATATTGCTGAATTTGACTTGCTATTTTGTTAAAGATTTTTGCATCTATGTTTATGAGAGATATTGGTGTGTGGTTTTCTTGTAATGTCTTTTTCTGGTTTTGGAATCATGGTAATGCTGGTCCTATAAAATCAGTTGGGAAATGTTCCCTCCTCTACTTTCTGGAAGAATTTACATAGGATTGGTATTACTTCTGTCGTTATGTGTTTGATAAGAATTTCAACAGTGAAGTATTTGGGGACTGGAGTTTTCTTTGTGGGAACATTTTTAATTACAAGTTCAATTTCTTTAATCAGTATAGGACTATTCAAGTTATCTGTTACTTCCTGAGTCGGTGTTGGTAATCTGTGTCTTTTAAGGAATTTGTCTATTTCATCTTAGCTGTCAAATTTATTGGCATAAAGTCATTCATAAGGTTCTCTTATTCTTTTAATGTCTGTAGAATCTTTAGTCTCTTATTCTTTGAATGTCTGTAGAATCTTTAGTAATGTTTCCCCCTTTATTCCTGCTATTGATTTCTGTCTTCTCTCATTCTGTCTAGCTAGAGGTCTGTGAACTTCACTCGTTTTTTCTTTTCAAAGAACCTGTTTTTGGTTTCACTGACCTTTCTCTACTTTTCAGTTGTCTATTTTATTGTTTCTATTATTTTTTATTTTATTATTGTCTTCTTATTTGATTTAATTTGTTCTTCTTTTTCCTAACTTCTTATGGTAGAAGTTTAGATAATTGATTTTAGGCCTTTCCCTCTAACATAAGCATAGAAAACTACAAACTTACTCAAAGCACCTTTTTTAGCTGCATCCCAATAATTTTGATAGGTTGAGTTTTCATTTTTATTCATTTCAAGATATTTTCCAATTTCCCTTGTGATTTCTTATTTCCCCCTTGGCTTATTTTAGGAGCATGTTGTTTAATTTCTAAAGATTTGGGAATTTTCCAGATATCTTTCTGTTATTGATTTCTAATTTAATTCCATTGTGATAAAGGAATGTACTTTTAATTTGTTAAGACTTATTCCTGGTTCAGCAGACGGTCTGTCTCAGTAAATGTTTCATGGTCAGTATAAAAATTTATATTTTGTTGTTGTTGGTTGGGATGTTCTGTAAATATCAGTTCAGCTGAGAGTGCTCTTCAAGTCCTCCTTGTCTTGGCTGCACATTCAGTGCACCTGTTCTTTCAGTTACTGCGAGAGGAATGCTGATGAAGTTGTGTCCTTGTTTGTTTCTCCCGTCAGCTCTGTCAGTTTTTGCTGAATGTATTTTGTAGTTCTGGTATTATGTACATACACATTTGGAATTACTCCATCTTCTAAATGAATTGATCCCTTGATCATTATGAAATATCCCTCATTATCTTTGATAATATTTTTTGTTTGTCTTCTATCTTGTCTTATATAAATTTGGCTATTCTAGCTTTCTTAAGATTTTGGTTTGCATGGTATGTCTTCTATCCTTTTACTTTTACCCTATTTCCTTATTTTGGTGTGGGATTCTCATAGATAGCATGTATTTGGTCTTGCTTTTTTATGTGTCTTTTAATTGGAGTATTTGGACAATTTATATTTAATGTTGTTGAGTTTAAATCTACCGTCTTACTATTTATTTTCTATTAATCCTTCCTATGAATTAATTATGCTTCTGGATTCCATTTAATCTTTTCTGTTGACTTATTGCCCTATTGGCTTATTCTTTGTTCTACCTCTTTGTTTGTTTATTTATTTTATTGGTGGCTCTAGGATTTACGTATGCTTTTTTAACTTATTAAATTCTATCAATAATATTGTACCACTTCTCATATAATGTAAAGTCTTTACAACAATATTCTTCCATTGTCTCACAGTGATTTTTTTTCTCTCTGAACTTCATTTTGGATAGATTATGTTGCTGTGTCTTCAGATTTACTAGTCTCTTTTTTCTGTAGTGCATAAACTACTGCTTATCACATCTGGTGAAATTTTCACTTCAAATATTATGTATATATTTTGTCTCTAGAAGTTCTGTTTGGCTCTTTTTGAAAATCCCTCATTTCTCTCTTCACTATGTGCCTGTTTTCATTTACGTTCCTGAATATGGAACATACTTATAATATCCTTTCAATGTCTTTGCTTATTAATTCCATCGTGTCTGTCATTTCTAGATCTATTTCTCTCTCTGTTGACAGATATTTTTCTGGTTATAGGTCACATTTTCTTGCTTCTTTGTAAATACAGTAATTTTTGATTAAATGGCAGATATTTGTAAATTTTGCATGTTGAGTTCTGATTTTGTGGTATTCCTTTAAAAAGTATTGGACTTTTCCTGACAGGGATTTTAAATCGCATGTTAGTTTGATTCTTTCTAGCTCCTTTCACGTGGGTCTAGAGTAGTTTTTAATTCTAGGGCTACTTTCCCCTGCTTTTGTGGTGTGGCCCTTCTGGGGACACTACTAATTGCCTTGCATATTCAGTGAGGTTTTTCCCTTCTTGCCAGAGGGAATTTGTTGAAATCTTGGCCCCATGTCAGCTCTGAGAATCCTTTGTCTTACAACTCCCTGGTAACTTTCTTTCCTTAGAAGTTCTTCTTGGCTGATCTCAAGAAATTTTACCCTTCTCATGTACAGGTTTTTATTTAGCTAAATACTGAAGGGAACCCTCATTTAACTTGCTGGAACTCTGTCGTCTCTGGAACTCTGCACCATAAATTCTAGCCTACCTTGGCTTCCTGGCACTTTTTCCTCTGTCTCCTCAAATCAACAAGATTACCAGGGTCTATTTGGGTTCTTCCTCCTGTACTGGAGTGGTAAATTCCTTCCTGCCTGAGAGCCTTGGGTGATGGTAGGGCTCACTTTGTTTCTGTTTTCACGGGGATCACAGTCCTACACTGCCTGTGTCTGAAAATAGTCCTTTCCTATGTGTTATACTGTGTTCTAGTTGTTTGCAGTGGGAAGATTATTCCGAAACTGTTTATTCCCTCAACGCCAGAAGCAGAAGTTAAATCATTCTAGAATGAGTTTGAATGTTAATACGTTAAAAAAATCTCGAAGATCTCAACAATTATTTTTTACCTGACATTTAATCGTTGATTAACTTTTTCTCAGTTTTATTATGAATGATCTTGTGTTGACTGTAGGAAGTGTTATTTACTTTTCAATGCAAAGAGTCCAGTAAAAACTTTAAATCAGAAAGTGACCAAAAGAAAATGATTTATCATACCTAATAAATTTCACAAATCAGGAAAATGGATTTTTGAGTGTATAAAAATTCTCTCAATATTATGGGATAGTCATGTTAAATATAAAATTATTACTTAATGTTTCATTAGAAACGTGACATACTAATATACTCATGGGTAAGGACTAAAATGAACCATTTGATCTAGTATTTTAAAATATAAATTCTGGTTTTTTAGAGTATAACCATGTTTAGTATACTTTATATCAGGAACTAACAAACATTATCTGTAAAGGGCCAGATAGAGTATACTTTAGAGTTTATGGGCCACACAGTCCCTGTCACAGCAATTCCACTCTGCCTTTGTAGTACAAAAGCAGCCATAGAAAATACATTAGAAAATAAGCTGGCTGTGTTCTGATTAAACTTTATTTATAGACAAGGAAGTTTGAATTTCATGTAATTTAATGTCTCAAAATATTCTTCTTCTTTTGATTCTTTTTTCCAACTGTTTAAAAATGTAAAAACTATGCTTACCTTGCAGGCCATATGTATATTGGTGGCTGGTCGGATTTGGCCTATGGGTCATATAGATTGACAATCCCTGCTCTATGTGAGTAAAGAGCTCCCACATAAGCTGTAGGATTCATGTTGGACTGTTGTGTTTTAATTCTAAGTGACATTTTTATTTGAACTATTCCCTACTATTAAATTAAGTAGCAAAGTAAATCAGATGACACAATACTGAGCCTATAGGGCTTTGACAGATTTTGTAATGTCAGAGGTTCTATCAGAGGTTCCTTAGCCAGTTGGAAATTGGGGCTAATGTCTAATTTATCTTACTTCCCAACTGGCTCCTTTTCTCTTTTTGATTATGCAAAGTTAAATTCCTTCCTTCCTATTTTGTTTCTGTGTGCCTATCTTATTAATGTTCCAAAATTGGTACATATGTCTGTATTCTGAATTTACTTATTTTGTAATGAAGTTGCCCTGGTACTCATAAACAAAAAGTTCTCAACAACATTATTTCATTTTAAACTTCATGCTATTCTCACTTGTAAGATCTAGGGATTTTTTTTTCTCCTTAGTTCACAATTTTGAGACTATAGGCTCTTTACTTCATTACTTTTACTTCTATAATGTCTTCCACATAACCCTGTTAGCCAGTTAGAACACAAAATATATTCCAAAGTGTATTCTCTTAATTCTACCTGATATAGTTTAGCTTACTGGTCAGGCCCCTCTTAGAATGCTCAGAATTTTTCTAATATCTGCAGCAGTATTGATATATACAGTCTATGATTTTGTTTGGTGTTATGTCCGCACAGTTAATTCAAGCTGCACTTTAGAAGAATGATTATGTAGTTCATATTCTATAATCAGAAGTATATTTTCCTTCCTTAAGTTATACAGCTGAAGTTGTTCTTTGACAGTAGGCAAAATCCAGTGCCATGGAAGTTCTACAAGAGAGGACTTGGGTTTAGGTAGACACTGCTGTGGCATCAGTGAGTGGGTAGTGACATAGCTGCATATAGGCATACACTCAGGGAATACTTTTCCTGCCTGCATATCTTCATGATGTTTTCCCAACACATTGTTATACCATCCAGAAGAAAAAACAGAGAAGCAACTTACTTCTTTTTATATGCAGAGAGAGAAGAGGCCTTTGATTTCAAACATAAAATAAAAATAAGGATTGATTCGGACAGAAGCCATGACGTAATAGAAAGTCAGCACCCAAAGAGAATTTGCATAGTTAGTAAAAACGTTAGAATCTTTTTTTTTCCTTTTTCTCCCCAAAGCCCCCCAGTACGTAGTTGTATAGTCTTCGTTGTGGGTCCTTCTAGTTGTGGCATGTGGGACGCCGCCTCAGTGTGGCTCGATGAGCAGTGCCATGTCTGCGCCCAGGATTCGAACCAACGAAACACTGGGCTGCCTGAAGCGGAGTGCGCGAACTTAACCACTCGGCCACGGGGCCAGCCCAAAAACGTTAGAATTTTAAATAGTTGTCATTACATAGGAATTATTGAATAGGTTTAAAATCTGGCCAATTTTCACATACTTTTTGAGGAGTGTGGTACTCAAGAGATTTTTCTCACAAATTCCTATTTTATTGTTTTGATAATTTAGAAACTTTATTTCATAAGCATTATAAGGTCGTTTCTATCTCATGACATATATGCCCTATGTCTAGAACATTCTTCTAAATCTTTCCATATCTGGCTCATTTCATTCAGTTTCAACTTGAGTATCATCTCCTCAGGGGGCCTTCTTTCATGCACTGTCTAAAACAGCATCTCTTCCTTCTCAATCTCTAATACCTAATTTTATTTTCTTCAAAATTTATCACCATCTGAAATTAGTTTGTTTATATACTTATTTGTTTCTTTCTGTACTACACTGTAAACTGTATGAGAGGAGAGGCCTTGCCTTTCTTATTATCTCTCTATCTCTACTACTTAGAACATTGCCTTTCATATAGTAGGCCCTAAGTATATAATTTGTATGTGGTTGGAAGGATAAATAAGGAAAGTATGTCTAATGCATGATTTGTAGAAATATGATATGCTAAATGTATTGTGAATCACCTAGAAGGAATACGAGTAATTTACCCAAATATATTTCACCACAGAACTACTTTTTCTTCAAGCATTTAGCTGTATTAGACTTCCACAGGAGACATTTTGGAAATGTAGTAGGGTCTATTGACACATTTAAGTTTTTCTTTTTATTTTGTAATAATTTCAAAATGTGTACCCAAGTTATAAGAATAGTTTTTCTAAGATAATTTTTCCTGAATCATTTGAGAGTAAGTTGCTGACATTATATTCCATCACCTCTGAATACTTTAGAGTGTATTTCCTACAAACAAAGACATTCTTCCACATAGCTAGGATAGAATAATCACAATCAGGAATTCAACGTTGGTAGGTTACTACCATCTAACCCACAACCCTGTTCAAGTCATGACAGTTGTTCTGGAATTCATTGGTGAAAATCCCCAGAAAGGAGAGAGGCACAGAGTAGGGAGCCTCAAAATCTGCGTAGGTATTCCTTTCAATTCTTTGGCTGACCCCTGAGTTCACATGTGTTGAGGAGACTTCACAGAGCCTAGTGGAAAGTAACAGGTGACATGCGAAGTTGTTGAGGTAATATTGTTGATCAAATTTGAAGGTTGAGTCCTACCAAACACGTCAGGATTCTGTTGAAATCTCAGAAGAGACCTGTCTGAGATGTAGACTATTCAAGGCCTAAGGGATTTGTTCTAGGACTGAGGGCAAAACTGAAACATATCCTTCCTAACAAACTGTAAAACCAAGCATCTGGAGGTTCAAGATGATCAGCCAGTATTTAACTGCCTAGTAGAAGAAAAATCAACGCACTTCAAAGGAAGATAACAACAGACAGAGTTTCTATAGCATATCATCCATTTTGTCCAGTGTATAATAAAAAAATATTGATCATGTGAAGAAACAGGAAAATATTACCCTTAGTTAAGAGAAAAAGGAACCAATCCAGATGTTAGAGTCAGGAGACAATAACTTTAAATTAGCTATAATAAATATGGGCAAAAAAGTGAAGAAAGAGGGGACATAATAAATATAGACCATCTTTGGAAAGAGAAGTAGAAACTATTTTTCTTTTTTTTGAGGAAGGTTAGTCCTGAGCTAACATCCACCGCCAATCTTCCTCTGTTTGCTGAGGAAGATTGGCCCTGAGCTAACATCTGTGCCCATCTTCCTCTACTTTATATGTGGGATGCCTGCCACATAATGGCTTGATAAGCAGTGCATATGTCCACACCCGGCATCCAAACTGGCGAACCCCAGGCCACCGAAGCAGAGCCCACAAACTTAACTGCCACATCACCAGGCCAGCCCCAGTAGGAACTATTTTCTTTTTTAAATAGGAATTGTAAAACTGGAAATATAATACCTGAAGTGAAAAATTTACTGGATCGACCTAACAAGAGATGACAGATGGCAGAAGAAAGGGCCAGTAAACTTGATGACAGATCAACAGAAATTATCCTACTTGAAGAACAAAGAGGAAAAAGATTTTAAAAAAGAATAACGGAACCTCAGTGACCAGTGAAGTTACAAGCAGTCAAACTTTATGTATATTGAAATCCCAGAAGGAAAAGAGAGAAAATGGGACAGAAAAAATCTTTTTAAGAAATAATGGCTAAAAACTTATCAAATTTAGCAAAAAACTAACTTAGAGAGCCAAAAAACTCAGTGAACCCCAAGAAGAATAAAAGCACAGAAAACCAAATCTAGACACTAATATAGTCATACTCCTGAAAACCAGTGATAAAGAGAAAATCTTGAAAACAGCCAGGAACAAAAAGAAACATTATGTATATGGTAACAATAATACTAATGGCAGTTGGCATCAGAATAATCAAAGCCAAAAAACTATAGAATGACATCCTTAAAGAACTATAAGAAAAAGTAAAAAACTTTCAACTCAGAATTCTATATCCAATGAAACTCTCATTCAAAAATGATATGTGAAGGTAAAATAAGACTATTTCAGATAAACAAAAACAGATAATCCATTGTCAGCAGACCTGCAGTATAAGAAATAATAAAGAAGAGTTTTTAAGCTGAAAGAGAATGATGTCAAATGGAAACTCAGTTCTACAAGAAGAAATGAAAACCACCAAGAATGATAAATATAAAAGGTTTATCTTTTTATTCTCATGTTGCTTTCTTTAAAAGAAAGCTGACTTCTTAAAGCAAAAGTTAAACCATTTTATTGTGGGGTTTCATAGTATATGCTGAGATACAACGTATGACAACATTAGCAAAAAGGATATGATAGTAAATGGAATCACACCATTGCAAGGTTTTTATGCTTTGTGTGATGTTCATTATTAACTTTAAGTAGACTGTGATAATTTGAGCATGCATATTATAATCCTGAGTGTCACCCTCCCTCAATATAAAGAAATATAGAGCAATTAATGTAAAACATTAAAAATATTTGATTAACTGTAATTAAGGCAGGGAAGGTAGAACAGAAACAAAGCAAAAAACAGCAGAAAACAACAAAAATAGAAAACAAACAGCAAAGTGGCTGTTTTGAACCCAGTCGTTTCAATAATTGCATTGAATGTTGATGGGCTAAAGTTTCCAACTAAGAGTGAGAGATTTTCAGACCAGATGAAAACATAAGACCCAACTATATCCTGTTGACAAATTCCACATTTAAAACATGATGATTTTGGGCCAGCCCCATGGACAAATGGGTAAGTTCAAGTGTTCCACCTTGGCGGCCCAGGGTTGGCCAGTTCAGATCCTGGGCACGGACCTACACACCACTCATTAAGCCATGCTGTGGTGGCACCCTACATAGAAGAACTGGAATGACGTACCATTAGGGTATACAACTATGTTTATATAGTTGGGGCTTTTGGGAGGAAAAACAATGAGGAAGATTGGCAACAGCTGTTAGCTCAGGGCCAATCTTCCAAAAAAAATAAGTGAAGATTTGATTAAACACTTTATGTGTTTTTATCTCTTACGTCATTGGGTAAGCTTTCAATGGCTATATTTTGATAGAATACCTACATGTCCAAGAATAAAGTATTCAGAAAAACAATCTTGGAAGCTGAGAGGAAAGGAATGCAGGATGGATTATAGGAGGATAATAGAACACCACCGTAGGAGAGAATAAGGGAGAGTAATGGGTTCTCATTTCAGTTTTGCCACTAGCCATACACCTACCCTTGGGAAATCACTTCACTTCTCTATCACTATGTACTTTTCTGGGTTACCAATATTTGTATACCCATATGTTCAATTTTTTTCATATTCAAATTTCAAAATAAAATTGGCATAAATTGCATTCTTCTTCTCTAAAGACATAATGGAAATAAGACTAAGTAATTGTGCCACTGTATATGTGATCCCTGGGCATCACCATTTCATATATATATATATGGTAATAATTCTCCTATATGCTGCTTAACGTTGTTATGTATCACATGATGTGATGGATATAAACACTGTAAGAAAATTGGGTGTTGTTTTTATCATGAATAATTCGGCAATGTTGGAGTTAGGTGTTGTTTGCTACATAAACAAAAACTTCCTTTTTAGAATTAAACATTTTCTTAAATATTTGTAGAGTATGCCACTTTATGAATATATGAATATATATTTTTATTTTATTGAGGTCATAATTGTTTATAACATTGTGATATTTCAGTTGTACATTATTATTTGTCAGTCACCATATAAATGTGCCCCTTAACCCCTCTGCCTCCAACCCACTTTCCCTCTGGTAACCACTAAACTGAACAACTTTCTTTTTAAAATGTTTTTCTGTTGTCTTAAAATTTACTGAAAGGTTCAGTTCTATAAGATGTAAGCACAATCAGGAGTCTTTTAAAAGTAATCGCATTTATCTTTCACTTTCTACTTAACTCTTCCAGTTATTTTCTTTGTATTTGATGTTATAGAGAAAACAAATTAGAGGTTGGGCCATTTTGAACATACATATAATAGATACCCAAGAGTCAGAAATAGATAGGAATTTATTAATTTAATTTTAGGTGATATTTTATGTACCAAATTATAAATATATTTCATACTTGAGCCTCAAGTAAAACTGCAGAGTGTTTAGAGAAATTTTTGCCTTTAGAGATATCTACTTTCATATTCTGCTTTCATATCAAAGTTGGTCATTGTGACTTTGAGAATTGGATTTTTATAAAGGTAAAGTAGGGTTTAATATTTCTCATTCGATTAATGCTCATATTTCTAGCCCCCAAAAAAGCGTACAGAGACAATCAATTGAACTCTTAGCGAGTCTCAAGTGCATCAGTGCTAGTTTGATTCTTAGAAGTTACTTGATTCTTAGGTGTGACATGGATAGTCTTTGAGTGTGTGAGATTCTATCCATGCCTCCACCTGACTAAGGAAGTTACTTCTTAAATAAGTAAGACTAATTATAACTGTCAAGTGAGGGTGAAATTAAGAATATCATAAAGGAAAGAAAAATATCCAACATATTTAAAACTAGTTTACTCTCCAGTTTAGCGCTATTTTATTTTACTTTTTTCTTTTGCAGTAAACGTTCCTATCTTCAGAAAATAAGTTAAGGAATGAGAGGCAAGGAAGAAAGGACATTCATCTTGGAAGAACCCAAAGCACTTTCAAATTTTAAAGGAATGTAATGATAGCTGCTAAAACCACCTTTGTCACCATAATGGATGAAGTTCTTCAAATTTAACCGGTAACCAGAATTCTTGGCTCATGTTACATTTCCACCAAGAGCTTTAGATGACTTCAAAAGGTTTCTTTCTTTTCTTTTTTTTGATTTATTTTTTTTGTTTTATTGAGGTCATATTGACTTATAATATTGTGTGATTTCAGGTGTACAGTATTGTGTATCATGTTCTGTGTAGACTGCATCGTGCTCACCACCAGTAGTCTAGTTTTTATCCATCATCATACATATGTGCCCCTTTACCCCTTTTGCCCACCCCGCTACTGCCTTCCCTCTGGTAACCAATAATCTGTTCTCCTTATTCATGTGGTTTTTTATCTTCCATGTATGAGTGAAATCATATGGTGTTTGTCTTTCTCTGTCTGGCATATTTTGCTTAACATAATACCCTCAAGGTCAATCCATGGGGCTGGCCCAGTGGCATGGTGGTTAAGTTTGTGCACTCCACTTTGGCAGCCCAGAGTTCACAGGTTCAGATCCCTGGTGCAGACCTAGCACCACTTGTCAAGCCATACTGTGGTGGCATCCCACATAAAATAGAGGAAGATCTACACAGATGTTAGCTCAGCAACAATCCTCCTCAAGCAAAAAGAGGAAGATTGGCAACAGATGAGAGGTCAGGGCCAGTCTTCCTCACCAAAAAGAAAAAAAAAAAAGGAAAAAGGTCCATCCATGTTGTTGCAAATGGCACGATTTTGTCTTTTTTTATGGCTGAGTAGTATTCCATTATGTGTATATATATATATATATATATATACACACATACATACCACATCTTCTTTATCTGTTCATCAGTTGATGGACACTTGGGTTACTTCCAAGTCTTGTCTGTTGTGACTAATGCTGCAATGAACATAGGGGTGCATAAGTCTCTTTCAATTGTTGATTTCAAGTTCTTTAGGTAAATACACAGTAGTGGGATAGCTGGGTCATATGGTATTTCTACTTTTAATTTTTTGAGAAATCTCCGTAATATTTTCCATAGTGGCTACACCAGTTTGCGTTCCCACCAGCAGTGTATGAGGCTTCCCTTTTCTCCACATCCTCTCCAACACTTAGTATTTTTCGTCTTGTTAATTATAGCCATTCTCATGGGTATGAGGTTTTGATTTGCATTTCCCTAGTAATTAGTTATGTTGAACATCTTTTCATGTGCCTGTTGGCTATCTATATATCTTCTTTGGAAATATATCTGTTTACATTGTCTGCCCATTTTTCGCTCCGGTTGTTTGTCTTCTTGTTGTTGAGTTGTTTGAGTCCTTTATATATTTTGGAAGTTAACCCCTTGTCAGATATATGATTTAAAAATGTTTCCTCCCAGTTGGTGGGTTGTCTTTTCATTTTGCTCATGGTTTCCTTTGCCTTGCAGAAGCTTTTTAATCTGATACAGTTCCGTTAGTTAATTTTTTCGTTTGTTTCCCTTGCCTTAGTAAACATGAAATGAATAAAAGATGCTGCTAAGACCAGTGTCAAACAGTGTACTGCCTATATTTTCTTCTAGGAGTTTGATGGTTTCAGGTCTTACCTTCAAGTCTTTAATAAGTTTTGAGTTAGTTTTTGTGTATGGTACAAGATAATGGTCTACTTTCCTTGTTTTGCATGTGGCTGTCCAGTTTTCCCAAAACCATTTATTGAAGGGACTTTCCTTTCTCCATTGTTATGTTCTTGGCTCTTTTGTCAAAGCTTAGCTGTCTGTAGATGTGTGGTTTTATTTCTGGGCTTTCAGTTTTGTTCCATCTCTGTGTCTGTTTTTGTACCAGTACTGTGCTGTTTTGATTACTGTAGCTTTGTAGTATATGTTGAAGTTAGGGATTGTGATGCCTCCAGTTCTTCTTTTTTTCTCAGAATTGCTTTGGCTATGCAGGGTCTTTTGTTGTTCCATATAAATTTTAGGATTCTTTGTTCTATCTCCATGAAGAATGTCCTTGGGATTCTGATTGAGATTGCATTGAATCTGTTTATTGCTTTAGGTAGTATGGACTTTTTAACTATGTTTATTCTTCTAATCCATGAGCATGGAATGTCTTTCCATTGCTTTATGTTGTCATCAGTTTCTTTCAACAATGTCTTATAGTTTCCAGTGTATAGGTCTTTCACTTCCTTGGTTAAATTTATTGCTTGATGTTTTATTCTTTTTATGGTGATTGTAAATGGCATTGTAGTCTTGACTTCTCTTTCTGCTAGTTTGTTATTGCTGTATAGAAATGCAGATCATTCTTTAGGTTGATTTTGTACTTTACAACGTTGCTGTAGTTGTTGATTATTTCTAATAGCTTTCTGGTGGATTCTTTAGAGTTTTCTATATAGAATCATGTCATCCACAATAGTGAGAGTTTTACTTCTTCCTTTACAATTTGAATATCTTTTATTTCTTTTTCTTGCCTAATTGTGCTGGCTAAAACCTCCAGTACTGTGTTGAATAGGAATGGTGAGAGTGGGCACCCTTGTCTTGTTCCTGTTCTCAGAAGGGTGGCTTTCAGTTTTTCACCACTAAGTATGGTGTTGACTGTGAGTTTGTCATACACAGCCTTTATGTTAAGGTACTTTCCTTCTATACCCATTTTATTGAGAATTTTTGTCTTAAATGGATGTTGGATCTTGTCAAGTGCTTTCTCTGCATCTACTGAGATCATCATGTGATTTTTTTTATCCCTCATTTTGTTAAAGTGGTGTTTCTTATTGATTGATTTGTTGATGTTGAACCATCCCTGCATCCTTGGTATAAATCCCACTTGATCATGGTGTATGATCCTTTTAAAGTATTGCTGTATTCGATTTGCCAATATTTTGTTGAGGGGTTTGACCTCTATGTTCATCAGCAATATTGACCTGTAATTTTCCTTCTTTGTGTTGTCCTTGTCTGGTTTTTGTATCAGGGTAATGTTGGTCTCATAGAAAGAGTTAAGAAGCGTTCTGTCATCTTCAGTTTTTTGGAATAGTTTGAGAAGGATAGGTATTAAATATTCTTTGAATATTTGGTAGAATTCTCCAGAGAAGCCATCCTGTTCTGGACTTTTGTTTTTGGGAGGTTTTTGCTTACTGTTTCAATCTCTTTACTTGTGATTGGTCTATTCAGATTCTCTGTTTTTTCGTGATTCAGTGTTGGGAACTTGTATGGGTCTTAGAATTTATCCATTTCTTCTAGGTTCTCCAATTTGTTAGCATATAGTTTTTCATAGTATTCTCTTATAATCCTTTGTATTCTGTGGTATCCATTGTAATTTCTCCTCTTTCGTTTTTAATTTTATTTATTTGAGCATTCTCTCTGTTTTTCTTAGTCTGGCTAAGGGTTCGTCAGTTTTGTTTATCTTCTCAAAGAACCAGCTATTAGCTTCATTGATCCTTTCTATTGTTTTTTTTTAGCCTCTATTTCATTTTTTTCTGCTCTAATTTTTATTATTTCCCTTCTGCTGACTTTGAGCTTTTTTTATTCTTCTTTTTCTAGTTCTGTTAGGTGTAGAACACAGATTAAAATTATTTATTTGAGATTTTTCTTCTTTGTTGAGATAGGCCTGTATTGTGATAAATTTCCCTGTTAGCACCACGTTTGCTGCACCCCACGTGAGTTGGTATGTTGTGTTTTCATTTTTCTTTGTCTCCAGGTGTTTTTTTATTTCTCCTTTAATTTCCTCATTGATACAGAGGTGGTTCAGTAGCATGTTTAGTCTCCACATATTTGTGGCTTTCTCAGCCTTTTTCTTGTAGCTGATTTCTAGTTTCATAGCATTGTGGTTAGAAAAGATGCTTATGTGATTTAAATCTCCTGAAATTTATGGAGACTTGCCTTGTTTCCCAACATATGGTTGATCTTTGAGAATGTTCCATGGGTACTTGAGAAGAATGTGTATTCTGCTGTTTTTGGATGGAGTGTTATAAATATCTATTAAGTCCATTTATTCTAGTATTTCATTTAAGGCCACTGTTTCCTTTCTGACTTTCTGTCTGTATGATCTGTCCATTGATGTAAATGGGGTGTTGAGGTCCCGTACTGTTATTGTGTTGCTTTTGATTTCTCCCTTTTTGTCTGTTAATAGTTCCTTTATAGACTTTGTTGCTCCTGTGTTAAGTGCATATATATTCATAAGTGTTATGTCCTCTTGGTGGAATGTCCCTTTTATCATTATATACTGCCCCTCTTTGTCTCTCATTGTCATTTTTATCTTGACATTTGCTTTGTCTCTTTTAATGTGGCAACATCTGCTTTCTTTTGCTTGCCATTTTCTTGGAGTATTGTCTTTCATTCCTTCACTCTGAGTCTCTGTTTGTCTTTAGAGCTGAGATGCATTTTCGGGTCTTGTTTTTTAATCCATCCAGCTACTCCGTGTCTTTTCATCGGAGAATTCAATCCATTTATATTTAGAATGATTATTAGCAGGCTTTATACTGCCATTTTATCTCTTGTTTTCCAGTTCTTGTATATTTTTATTGTTTCTTTTTCATTGTATTTCTGACTGCTATTTCAGTTTGGTGGTTTTCTGTGATGGTTTTCTCTTTATTTATGATTTGTGGCTCTGCTCTGATCTTTTGGTTTTGTGGTTACTATGCGATTGGTATAAAAGATCTCATAGATGAGATAGTCCATTGTCTAATAGCCTGTTATCTCCATTAGCATTGGCAGATTCCATCTCATTCCTCTTTCCTTTCTGAGTTTTTGTTGTCACAAATTGTGCTTTTCTTTGTTGTGAGTTTGTGACTAGATTGAAGTGTTTATAGTTTTTTTATGCTTTTGTTCCTTTTGTCTTTTATGTTATAATTAAGTATTTACTAACCTATTCTGATAAAGAGCTGCATTTTTCTGATTCTATCTCTCCATTTATTTCCTTGCTGAAGGTTTTGTAAACCTTTGCTTTTTAGTTTCAGATGGGAGGGCTCCTTTCAACATTTCTTCTAAGGCAGGCCTAGTGCAATGAATTTTCTCAGCTTTTGTTTATCTGGGAAAGCTTTTATTTCTCCATTGTATCTGAAGGATATTTTCACTGAATAGAGTATTCTTGGCTGACAGTTTTTCTCTTTCAGTATTTTGAGTATATCATTCCATTGTCTCCTAGCCTGTAAGATTTCTGCTGAGAAATCTGCTGATAGCCTGATGGGGATCCTTTGGAGTTTTGCTGCCTTGCTGCCCTTAATTTTTTTTCTTCATCATTGACTTTTGCCAGTTTTAATATTAACTGCCTTGGAGAGGGTCTTTTTGCATTGATGTAATTAGGAGTCCTATTGGCTTCATGTACCTGTAAGTCCACTGCCTTCCCCAGGTATGAGAAGTTCTCAACTGATATTTCTTTGAACAAGCTCTCTGCTCTTTTCACTCTCTCTTCACCCTCTGGAATACCTATAATCATTATGTTGCTTTTCCTAATTGAGTCAGATATTTCTCGAAGAATTTCTTCACTTTTTAAAAATCTTGGTTCTTTCTCCTCCTCCATCTGAAGCATTTCTATATTTCTATCCTCTAAATCACTAATTCTATGCTCCATTACAGCAGCTGTATTTTTTAAGGATTCTAGTTTATTTTTTATCTCATTAAATGGGTTCTTCATATCCAGAATTTCTGTTTGGTTTGGTTTTGTTTTTTCATAGTTTCAGTCTGTTTGGTGGAGTATTCCTTCTGCTCATTAATTTTATTCCTGACCTCATTCAACTGTCTTTCTGAGTTTTCTTGTAACTCATTGAGTTTCTTTATGATAAGTATTCTGAATTCTCTGTCATTTAGATTGTAGATTTCTATTAGCCTAGGATTAGTTTCTGGAGACTTTTCATTTTCCTTCTTCTCTGAAGTGTTAATGTAGTTCTCCATGATGTTTGATGAAGTGTTCATTTGCTGGCACATTTATAGTAGTTTCAGGTCACAGATTCCACCTGCCACCACTGGGAGCAGGCAGGAGTTTTGTTTCTGATCCTGCCCCATCTGTTAGAAGTTGTGCTGGTAGGACTTCTCTGTGTTTGAGTGCTGGCTGCAACCTCTTGGCAGGTCACACACCTACATGCAGGTGGGGCCTTTGTACTGTGCTGGTGGTTCGCTCTTGTGTGCGGCCACTACACTTGGTAGGGGACTGGCCAAGCTGGTATGCTAGGTGGGAGGGAGGGGCTCTTTCTTTCACATATGTGCCAGCTCTGTGCTCATGGGCAGATTGGGTGAGCTGCTGCATTTGGTGGGGGCTCCTTCATTGGGGCTGAGCTGCATCACTTGCTGGGGAACATTCTTACAGACAGAGCGACCATGGCACAGTGGTCACTCCCATGATCCAGGCTACAACTCTGAAAGCATTCGCTCTGTCCAGGCTGTCTTTGCCTCCTTTTACAGTCATGCCAGCAGCTGCATGAGGACGTGACCTAGATCACTGCTACCAGTGTGGAGGAGGGGTGCTCTCATAGTACTCTAATGGTTTGTTCACTTTATTAAGAGTAGCTTTTGGCAAAGTAAAAAAAAAAAAAAAGACTGGGAGGCTAGTTCCACTGCCTTCCTGGGGATCCAGTCCACCCACCTTCAGATGCATGGCTGCATGGATCTTTCAGATGTCCTGTGGTGCTGTGCAGGGAATCCACTACTGGTTAATGAATGTCCATTTAGTTGTAACTCAGAAGATAGAGAAGGAAGAACTCAGTCTGCCATGATGCTGACATCACTCGAAGGGATTTCTAAGTTTAAATATTTACCTTACAAATACCACAATGTAGATAAAACTGATAATTTATAACTTGTTTAGCATAATCAGGTTTTTATTTTGGCTCTTAATGTTTGACCCTAATATTGGTCAATAGAATTGTTGTTGTTTTCCCAGGTTATGAACGTCTTCTTTTTTTTTTTTAAGATTTTATTTTTCCTTTTTCTCCACCAAGCCCCCCGGTGCATAGTTGTGCATTTTTAGTTGTAGATCCTTCTAGTTGTGGCATGTGGGATGCTGCCTCACCGTGGCTTGATGAGCGGTGCCATGTCCGTGCCCAGGATTTAAACCAGCAAAACCCTGGGCCGCCAAAGCAAAGCATGTGAACTTAACCACTCGGCCACAGGGCTGGCCCTATATGAACTTCTTAACTTAGAGACAGATAAGCTTATCTGAGTAACAATATGGCATAGTACTAGTACACATTTAGGTCCATCCTTAACCAAACATTTTTTTCTTTCATAGAAATAACCCATGCTACATATGTGGTAGTATCTTAATACATATGCAGAGGTTTTTAAGTCTTGTTTTCTGAACTTTACTTCATGTTGTTTTTTGGTTTCTTTAATTGACATCTGGTCCCTTGATCTTTTTCCCTTCATAGCTATCATCTTATTTCTATTTATTCTTTATTTTCTCCTTTGCCCTCCTTCTCAGAAATTTAGAGTTATAAAAGACACAAGGATCTAGAATAGAAAAGGAGAGAAATTTGAAAAGGTTATAAAATTGCAAGAATTGTTGCATTTCAATTAGAGTGGAAAGCAATTATGGAAAGACTTAAGATTCTTTGTCAGTCTTCTTAAATCTCCTTGATCTTAGGCCAGAATTTTTTCAGTGCCTATTTTTAGGGATTCAAATGTTTGCAATTTTTTTTATAACATCCTAGTGAGCAGCTAGAACTTTTACTCATTGGAAGTCTATTAGTTTGATTTTGAGGGCTAATCATTTGTTTGCTTGAGTCATTGTGTCTTGGTAGTGAATGGGTGCAAATGAGTAAAACTATGTCCTTGCTGTGAAATGTGGAAGATGTGAAAAATCAATCAAATATACTATCAATTACTAGTCTTAATTATTCTAAGGAATTCGACATTTACTTCAAGGAAATGGTTCAAATTGACAAGTGTAACCCAGAAAAAAGAGTATATAAGGAATGAATGTTCTAATTACTCTTCCCTATGCTAACATTAATGTTGATTAAAAAAATACCTTAACATCCATTTTTAGAAAATTCTCTAATTACTGGTTAAACTTCTACTTATGGCATAATTAGAACATTTCCATGTTCTTGTCATACCAGCCATGTAGCAGCATTTAGCCATTTTCAATGTCCAGTAAATTCTTTTTAGTCTTCAACCATTAAAAAATTAAGTAAAGCTAGCACTGGTCCAGTGGCATAGTGGTTAAGTCTGCACATTCTGCTTCGGCATCCCAAGGTTTTCAGGTTCAGATGCTGGGTGCAGACTTACACACCTCTCATCGAGCCATCGTGTGGCGGCATCCCACATACAAAATAGAGGAAGGTTGGCACAGATGTTAGCTCAGTGACAATCTACCTCAAGCAAAAAGAGGAAGATTGGCAACAGACATTAGCTCAGGGCCAATCTTCCTCACCAAAAAATTAAATAAATAAATAAAGTTGAAGAAAGTTACTTTTGAAACACAGCAGAAATTAAAGTGCTGAACATTCACTTATACAGATAATATGCAGGAAGTCACCAGATTTCCCTGTCTTCTCCGTTAATGATCTAACTTTTCTTTACCCAGTTAATTATATCTGATTCAATAATCTTATATAACTACAGTTTCAGTAGTGAACCAAAAACAAACAACATTGTCCAAATTTTTGCTTTACCAGTCCTTATCAAACACTTAGTTCCATTTAAATCCATTTCTCAGTGATTTTTTGGTAACCATGGATTGGATCATTGAAATCCATAGATAGTGGATATTTCTAATCATTAATTTTCACTACCAAATTTATTTTAAGGGTTACAATATTATCAAGGAACAGCTTGGAGTAGAACTTGACCTCTCTACAAAATAAAACAAAAGAATTGCCTTGATTCTCCCATCTAGCCCAGTTCAGAAGTCATACAACTTACATCCAAGAGGTATATAGAATTAAAGAAGATCATCTACATTGATGTATTTAATTTTTCTGGCCCCATCCAAGCTGAGTGCCTCCAAAATCCCAAATCTACTGTGGCTTTTGAAGAAGGAATGGAATCAGATTTCTAATTGTACAATTAACAGAATTTCTAATTGTAGAAATTAGAATTTGTACAATTAGAAGGTCAGGTTTCTTGGGGCCAGCCCATTGGTATAGTGGGTAAGTTTGCATGCTCTGCTTTGGCAGCCCGGGGTTCACAGGTTCGGATTCTGGCTGCAGACCCACACACCGCTCATCAAGCCATGCTGTAGTGGCATCCCACATACAAATTGGAGGAAGATTGCCAGGGATGTTAGCTCAGGGACACTCTTCCTCTCCAAAAAAAGAAAAAAGACAAGAAATTCAGATTTCTAATTTTGCAAACTATGATGGCCACTTTGAAAAGGCTAAAATTTAAAAGATGACATTCTACCTATGTAATGTTAATGTTGAGTCAGACACCTATTTTATCTAAATTCATTTAATTAGCTTAAAATTATGGTTCTTTGGGGTGGAGGAGTATATTCTTGCAGACCACTCTGAACAAAATGACATCTACTTAGCATCTTATACTCCTAAAGCTTGATAGGCCTTTAGAGCATCCTTACAACATCTTCATCTAGGAAAACTGTCCTTATGGAGGGAAGCCTGTGTGTAATTTGCCCAGACAAAAAGGAATTTAAAATAATAGTAATTAATGTGTATTGAATGATTACCATATGCCAACAATTGGGATTAGTGTTTAAATATGCATTATCTTAAGCTTCACAACTCTATTTGATGTAGGTCATATTTTTAAATATCTTCATTTTACTTATGATGAAACACATTCTCAAAGAAGTTAAGTGAATTGCCCTATGTCAAGTTGCTAGTTGGAGGTAAAGCCAGTTCTGTCTGACTCCATAGCCTGAGCTCTTAACCAGGAGCTTATTCTAGTTTACAAATATTCAGTACAAGTTGTTGAAGTTGCTTCTTTACCTAGTGGCAGATAAGAAGTTCTTATCATTAGCAGCATTCTCATTTCAGGTTTGTAAAATTATACTCCCTTGAGGTACATATTATGTTTCTTTTGCAGCATCAATTTTATTTTGCCAATAATTTTCATTGTTTTGATTATATTCTTAAAGTGTTAGTTATTATATAACATAAAATTAGAAAAAATAACTTTACTGTTATTTGAAGATGATAGACTCACATTTTACTTGAGATAGAGACTTAGAGGACACAGAAAGATAGGAGATATGAGTGGGGAAAAAAAATCAAAAGTGACCTCTAACTCAGCTGTCCTCCCTAGAAGTCTTGTTTGCCTTTCTCTTTATCCCCAGAAAATTCTTCATTGTTTGTCAGTCTCAGAGACAGATACTATCACTGAAAACTGAAATAGTAATGATTCTAGAGACCAGTTTATTTTAGCATAAATTTTTCTATTAAACTTATATACAGTCCCCTTTAAATAGGTGCTTCTTAATTCTGGTTGTGGAAGACAAAGTACAGTCATGCACTACACAACGACATTTTGGTCAACAGTGGACTGCATATACGACAGTGGTCCCGTAAGATTAGTACCATTAGTACCATAAGATGAGTACCGTATAGTAGGCTATGCCATGAAGATTTGTGTTAGTTCTGTAGGGGAAAAAGAAATTTTCCTGGTTTCTTCTAGGTTCTTCTAGGTGGTCTAAGAATTAAATTGACATGAGACATTAACAGAAGATAAACAAACAAAAGTTCAATAACATGTATACATGGAGGAAACTCAGGAAAACTGAGTAACTCACCAAAATGGCTGAAGACCTCACCTTAAATACCATCCTCAGCTAAAGACAAAATAAGATGTTGGGGGTGGGGAGAGTCAGGGACTTCAAATGGATGAAGGAAGGCAATTCACATGTAGGTGAAATGGAGCAAACGTTTGGAAAACAAGTGTTTATTTCGCCACACAGAAACAGAAGAACACAGAGGGGAGCCCAACAAACAGGCTTTTCTAAATTCTTCCCTGTCTGCCACCTAGTTCATGTTATGCTAACATGATAGCTTACTTCCTGAGACAGGTTTTTTTTACCTGAATTCTTTTAGGCAGTTAAGGGAAAGGTAATAAGAAAAACTTTCTGAGTCTTTTGTGTCTTAAAAATAATCAGCCTAAAATAATTCTCATGTTAAAGAGATACATTTTGGTGTGGCAAATTTTGTTTCCCTCCAGTACACTCTATGATGTTTGCACAATGAACGTATCTCTGTCATTAAGCGATGCATGAGTCTATATTAGCCTATCATCGAAGTTTAAGATGATTAGACCTATCATCAAAACTCAACATATTAAAAATATCAATTTTTCCCAAATTAATATATAGATTTAACTCACTTCCTAAAACCCCGACAAGATTTTTCATATGTATATATATTTCTAAGAATTTGTATGGAAAGGCAAAGGAATTAGAATTGCTGAAACAATTTTGAAAAAGAAAAAATGAAAGGAATCACTCCACCCACTGCAAGCCATAGTAGTCAAGACTGGTATTGGCGGCAAGATAGACAAATAAATCAATGGAACAAAATAGATAATCCAGAAATAGTCCACACAAGTATAGCCAGCTGATTTTTAAAAAATCTTTTTTACAAAGGTGTAAGGGCAAGTCAATGGAAAATGCAATGTCTTTTCATCCAATGGTGCAGGAGGAATTGGGTATTCATGGGCAAAAACAAAGAACCTCAACCTAACTCTCACACCTTATACAAAAATTAACTCAAAATGGATCATAGATTTGAATGTAAAGTGTAAAACTATAAAATGTTTTAGAAGCAAACATAGAAAAAAATCTTTAGGACCTAGAGCTTGAGGAAGAGTAATCAGATATGACACCAAAGTGCAATACATAAAAGAAAAATTGATGTCGGACTTCATCAAAATTAAAAACTTTTGCACTGCAGAAGACCCAGTTAAAAGGAAGAGAATGCAAACGAGTCATATGGAAAATATCTAAATAACTCTCAAAACTCAACAGTTAAGAAAACAATCAAATTCAAAAATAGGCAAGAGACGTGAAGAGACATTTCACCAAAGAGGATATACTCTCTTTTAATGTCATTGGCAAGTAAGTACATGAAAAGATAATCAACAATCACTTGCTATTAGGGAAATGCAAATTAATACCGTGATGAACTAAATAATGGCAATAGCAACTGCTAGTGAAGATGCAGAGAAACTACATCACACATTGCTGGCAGGAATGTAAAGTGGTACAGATGCTCCGGAAAATGACTTGATAGTTTCTTTCAAAACTAAACATACACTTACCATTTGACCATTGACTTTGGACATTTATCTCAGTAGAGTGAAAACTTATGCCTGCAGAAAAACATGTTTGTGATTGTTCATACCAGCTTCATTTGTAATAACCACAAATTGGACCAACCAAAATGTCCTACAATAGGTAAATGGTTAAACTGTGTTGCATCCATACCATAGAATACTATATCCACAATAAAAAGGAATGAACTACTGATACACACCACAACTTGGATGGATCTCAAAGATACTATGCTGAGTGAAAAAAGCCAGTCTCAAAAGGTTACATGCTGTATGATTTCATTTATATAACATTCTCAAAATGACAGAATTATAGTGATGGAGAACAGATTAGTTTTTGCCATGAGTTTGGGAATGTCGAGGGGTCAGTGGGTGTGTGTGGCTATAAAGACATAGCACAAGGGAGATCTTTACAGTGAAGGAGTAGTTCTGTATCTTGGTTGTGGTGATGGCTACAGTAACCTACGTGTGTCATAAAATGACATAGAATACATATACATTCTACGAAGGTTAGTTTCTTTGTTTTAGTATTGTATTTAAGTAAGATGTGATTATTGGGGCATTTTGTTAAAGGGTTTATGGGGCCTCTCTGTCCTATCTTTGCAACTTCCTATGAATTTCTATTTCAAAATGAAAAGTTAAAAAAGTAACCCTATCATAATTAATCAGTGTGGTCCAAAAAATTCAGTCCTGTAAAATACAAAGTCATGTTACTTCTGGCTTAATGAAATGACTGGAGTAAGCTATGTAGATACCAGTGAGGAGTTCTGAGGGTGCAGCTTTGAGTTCCAAATTCTTCCTATTCCATCTGATGGCAGTTGTCTACTTTGGCTTACATATTGTTGAGGACATTTCTGGGTCTTGTGGCTGGCTGGCAGACTTGCAGGACGATGGCACTGATTCCAAGAATCTCCCTGTTAGCAATTGTTTCATGAGCCTAATCTGAGGAGATTGGCCCAAGAGAGTATTAGGGGTGCTGAGATCCACCCTCCTGCTTCCTTGGGTTTCTGGGAGGCATTGCTTGCTATTTTCCCCTAAGTTCTCTCTCACTTCCACTATTCCTTCTCCACCATAAGAACTGTAGTGAGGCTTCCTTTGAGAACAGGGTTTGAATGAACTGTTGCAGTCAATTGCATAATATCCAAATATATATGATCAAATGTTTTACTTATTTATAACAGTTTTTCAGTCCAACGTTTATTGTATCTTAATATTCTGAGATTTTTAAAGTAAGAAGTGTTTCGTGTCCCCTTAAAAAGCTGCATAATATGAAGAAAAGCAAAAGCAGAACAAGAAAAGTTATCTCATCCTTGCTTTCTAAACCAAGGCCATAAAATTCAAAAGGATTCTGTGGATTCTTTTGGAGAGAATGTTGAGAGATCTTCTGGGTTATGCTCCTACCGTCAACGTAGCGGGACGATCAACCTACCTGACTGATGAAGTGAATTTCATGCCATTTTATATACTGATTCATTCATTCATTCATCATACATTTACTTGGGAAAAATAATATTTGCAAAAGGTGAAAAAATTTTAATTCACTTTATGCTAACATTGGTTTAAATGGTTTGCATTTATTATATCTCTCTTGGCTGTAAACATGTCACTGTGGAAGGTATAGAGGATACAAAGAAGGATACAGTACAGGTCCTGTCCTCAGTGGCTCACTATATATAAATAGACAGATATATCAGTGTATCAAGTACTTAATGGAAGTATGAGCAGAGAGCTGTGCTAGTACTTTTCCCTGCCAGGGAAGGGTGAAGGAAGGCTTCCCAAAGCACAAAGATATCCTTTGTGCTGAGTGTTACTGGATACGTAGGAGTTTACTGCCCGGGAACAAGCTAGAGGAAAAGAATTCTAGGCAAAGGGAATAACATGTGCAGAGATATACTTACGTCCTCTAGGGAAAAAAAAGTCATAGACTTTTAAAGTTGAAGAGTTTATCCAAGATATTTTATTTCGACACTCTTGCTTTACACAAAAGGAAATGGAAGCTCTTAGAGGCAAATGTGCTTGCTCGATATCACTCAGAAATTACAGTATCACTTCAAGTATTCTTTCAAACTATACAGATCAAAATGTATTTTGGTCAGATATTACTTTACTCCAAGAAAGAAAGTTCTTCCTCAGAAGAATTCAGAATAACAAATATCTATTATCTCACCACCAAGAATTAATTGAATGCTGACATTTTGTCATCCTTGCTAAAAGAAGTGAAACAAATTAGAAACAGTTGAAATCCTCTTTGTATCACTCTCCAATCTCATTCCTATCCTTCCTTCTCCAGAGAAAATGCTTTATGATGTTGGTGCAAATATATTCTTTTGTATGTGTTCATAAACAATATATAGTACAAATGATGATATACTACATGTACATTTTGCATCTTTAATTAAAATGCAATATTCATTTAATTGTATTTTTTCATATGAGCTCAAAATAAAATAGAGCACAGAAGAGTAGGTGATATACTCTGGTCAGTAGTGGAGATTTGCTGTTGCGTTATTGTTTTGTTCTCTTGTGTTCTCCTCTTGCTACCTAAAGTACCACTGACTTCTTGTTAAATCTGCATTGTGTTTTGGAAGAATGTAATTCCATCATTCTGTAGATTTTCAAATATATTTTTTAAGATTTTCATTGGAAAAACAATTATTTCTGTAGGCTTACATCTCCTCTAACATTAGATTTTAAAAATTCTTTTCTTCTGAGATAATTGTAGCAGAAATATTCTCTAGTAGAGTCAAATGACCAAGAAGTGACTGTATCATGTGTTAGAAATTCTCCCATTACAATATAGTAAGAAGCCAGTCATGCTGTGTGGGAAGAATTAACCTCTGAAAACCTCATGATGAGATGAACCAGGAAGAGGATGTTTGTCTGGACTTTGAGAAGAGCTTAGAATTCCTTTCACCAAGAGCTTGGCCCTGGCATGTGGGATGATGCAGGTAGAGATAGGAATCTGCAGCAGTTTTGAAGGAGAGGATTACTGTGGGTGTTGAGAACACATTTTGTGTCATTGTGCCAATTGTAATTAGCAATAGATGTTTTAAGTTAATGACAATCAACTGGAATACCACTAACCATATGAAATGTTTCAAGAGCATAATAAATGCAAAGAGCTTCCTTGTTTCTGTTAATAGAAGGGAAATTCACCCACCACATTCTTCTAACAGTGAAAAACTGGAAATCTGAAACAATGCTTGCCTGTAAAAGACAAACCAGTTATTCCCAATCCCACTGGTACTTTAAATCTGAAGTAATTGTCCCCATGTAGTAGCAACAGAATAATGGAGGAAAAAAATTAGTATGATCATTCTGGCTCGTACATTTTGAAGATTAACAATTCTGGCATATGGTCACAGGAAAGCTTATCTGAAAATGCCAAATTGTAAAAATGAAAGGAAACTTGATCCCTAAGAAACCCATTCTTCTTGGAGTCAGGCCCACCTTTTGTTTCCTTCCATTTGTTTGGCAGATAGAAAGGAAGGAAAACATGAAACATTCTGGTACTATAGTACTCTCCGATGATATGTAATGGCCATTGTATAACTGGTGTTAACAACAGGTAAATTTCACATGAGGAATGTTTAAAAGGAAACAACACAGATGCTTTGTTTAGTTGCAAAATTGGGAAATACACGGTCAGTATCTTTAGTTCCAGATACTTTTCTTAACTATTATTTTTTTCTACACCCCACTGCCCATCTGCCAAGGATGGAAATCACCTGGACTCCTGGATTCTCATGCACACCATCCCAAAATCATGAGGCAAGTGTCAAAGTTAAGGAAAAAAAAAAGATGCCAACCACAATGAGATACTGCACCACATCCACAAGGATGGCTATAACCAGAAAAAAGGAAAATGGCAAGTGTTGGCAAGGATGTGGAGAAATTGGAACCTTCATACGTTGCTGGTGGGAATGTGAAATGTTTCAGCTGCTGTGAAGAACTTAGATGATCTCTCAAAAAGTTAAACATAGAATTAGCATATGAATTGAAAACAAGATCTCAAACAAATATTTGTACACAAATGTTCTTAGCAGCACTATTCACAATAGCCAAAAGGTGGAAACAACCCAAAAGTCCATCAAGATATGAACAAAACTTTGAGCCCATAAATTCAAAAACTTAAATGGAAAAATTTGTTGAAAGACCCAAACTATTGAAGCTCTCAAAAAACAGATTATCTGGATAGTCCAAATGTATTAAAGAAATTGAATTTGGAGTTTAAAACTTTCCACTAAAGCAAACTCCAGGCCCAGATGCCTTTCCTGGAAAATCTTACTGAGCATTTAAGGAAGAATACCAATTCTACACACACTCAGCCAGGAAATAGAAAGAACAGTTCCCAACTCATTTTATAAAGTCAATATTATCCTGAATATCAAAACAAGCCAGGGGCTGGCCTGTTAGCGCAGCAGTTAAGTGCACACGTTCCACTTTGGTGGCCTGGGGTCTGCTGGTTCCAATCCCGGGTACGGACATGGCACCAGTCATCAAGCCATGCTGTGGCAGGTGTCCCACATATAAAGTGGAGGAAGATGGGCACGGATGTTAGCTCAGGGCCAGAAAGAGGAGGATTGGCAGATGTTAGCTCAGGGCTGATCTTCCTCAAAGACAAAAACAAGCTAAAGACTACAAGATTGACAACTACAGACATAGACAAAAATCCTATACAAAATATTAGCAAATCAAAACCAGCAATATGTAGAACAGATAATACGTTATAACTAAGTAGGCTTTATCCTGGGAATAGAAGGTTGTTTTAATCTTCAAAAATGAATCAGTACAATTCACATATGAGTAAACTAAAAGGAAAAAAACGATTATCTCAATAGTTAGATACTGTGTCAATTCATGATAAAGAACTCTCAGCAAACTAGGAATAGAAAGAATTTCCTTAACCTGATAAAAGGCAAATGTAAATATCCTACAGCTAATATCATACTTCATGATGAAAAACTGAATGCTTTCTTCCTAATATGGGAACAAAAGAAGGTTGTCACCTTTGTACTGGAGGTCATAGCCAGTTCTGTAAAGGAAGAGAAAAGAATATAAAAGGAATGCAGTTTGAACAGGAAGAAATAAAACTCTATTTGCAAATGAAATAATTTTCTATGTAGAAAATCCCAAAGCATCCACCCCAAAAGTCTGTTAGTACTACTAAGCAAATTTAGCAAAGTCACAGAATACAAAGTCATTGTATAAAGATAAATCTTAGTTCTATATACTAGTAATTAATAATTGGAAGTTGACATTTTTAAAACCACCATTTATAATAGTGCTATTATTATGAAATATGGGTATAAATCAAATAAAATATGTGCAACATCTGTGCACTGGAAACCTACAAAGCACTGATGAAAGAAATCAAAGAGGGTCTCACTAAATGGAGAATGATACTGTCCTCAACTATTGGAAGAGTCAATATTGTTAAGATGTCAGTTCTCCCAAATTGTTCTATAGATTGAATGAAATCCCTATCAAAATTCCAGCAGGAATTGTTTTGTCAGTTAACAAAGCTGTTTCTAAAATTTATTCAGAAAGGCAAGAGAATTAGAAAAGCCAAAACAATTTTGAACAATTTTTCAATTGTTCTCTCTCAGGAACAGAGTTGGAGGACTCAGACTACCTGATATCATTACTTAGGATACAACTGCAGTAATCAAACAGTGTATTATTATATTATTGTTAAAATAATAGACACATAGATCCATGGAAAAGAATAAACAGTCCAAAAATAGACCTATACTTATATGGTCAGTTGATTTTTGACAAACATGCAGAAGCAATCCAATGAAAAAAGATTAGGCTTTTCAACAAACGGTACTAGAACATTTAAAAACAAAACCAAAAGGAAGCAAAAGGTCCTTGGACTGTACCTTGACCTAGGCCTTAGAGATAAATGAGAGAAAGGATCCACCTTGTAGAAGCAGAGGAAGTAATAAGACTCCCATGAAAATTGAAACATCAAAATGATATAGGGAATTATTGCAGGACAGTTTAATCATTTGGGACTGAGGAGCATTATGTACTGTAGAAAATGTGTATACATGATAAATAAGTAAAGATTTATTTAATCCACTAGCTTAATAAGCACTCTGCTATTCACAGAGCACTGTGTTGGATTGGAGGGGCATTAGAAAAGTCCTTGAGGGAATCATATATAAACAATAACAAAACAGTAAGTGCTACCATAGTGGTGCCAGCGAAGCCCAGAGTGGGGGAGCAGCTAATATAATCCCGAATGGGTTTCCCCTGCTAGTCCACTGAGCTGAGTGCACTGAAGAGTGTTAGTTGATCTACTGTCTCTCTTTTTTTTTTTAAGAGTTTATTTGTCCTTTTTCTCCCCAAAGCCCGCCCGGTACATAGTTATGTATTTTTGGTTGTGGGTCCTTCTAGTTGTGGCATGTGGGATGCCGCCTCAGCATGGCTTGATGAACAGTGCCATGTCCGCGTCCAGGATCCCACCAGTGAAAGCCTAGGCTACCAAAGTGGAGCGCACGAACTTAACCACTTGGCACCAGGGCCGGTCCCAGTCCAATGTCTCTTTGAGGACTTTGAGAAATTGTTGTTGATTTGATAGTCAGCTAAAATCCAATAAGGGATCTCTTCCATCTGCTGCCATTTGAATCTGTATTAATTACCTCAGGCTCAAATAATAGAGAAAGCAAAGGAATCTGATGTGGTTTCCTTTTATCCTTCCTTTTAACTGTCATTTGATCTGCTTTAAAGGGAGTAGTCTTTCTCTTGCCTCTAGTCACAGACCATTCTGTACAAGCTCTATCACACAAGGAAAGCAGCAAAGGAGTTTTTTCAGAGACTGCCAAAGCTCTGTAGGAATGAAGGATCACTTTTTCCCCCCACAAAGGAGTCTCCCTAGTACTTCACACATGTGGAAAAGAGAAGTTGGAGTTGTGTGTGATCACTTTGGCCAACCTTCTGCAGGTTTCTAATGCACATTCCCATCTCTCTTTGAAGAATTATTCATTGCAACTTCTCACACTTTCCTTAAAGCGAGTACTACTTTTATTCTCCCCCAGTCTTATATCACATAGCAAGAGCGTTGGTGGAAATTGCTTTTCCATAAAAAGAACTGTGCCTCCTACTCTTCAAATGCCACTGATTAAGAAAATCATTGATTGATTTATCCTGGGGAATAAATTAGATTTTCCCCTGAGAGTGGAAAAAATAAATAATGGGATGTAAAGAATGAAGATGGCTGTGTGTTATGAGGAAAATGTTTGTGCAGTTGCCATGGAAATAGCATGTAGGCATTCAAACCAGAAGCTTATATCTGTATATTTGCCAAATATAAATCAGATGTGAGTTGCATTCGTTCTCCTTCTTGGCTCAAATTTAGTCTGACATATGTGGTTATGTAAAATATGCTCCTGCTTTAACATATTTGGTTAATATTTGCAGGAAACAGGCAATACGAGGAGCCACCATGTTTTAAGCTTATATATTTGAAGCATAGAAATAAAACTAGAGGAAACGATTCTCAGCAAATGATTCCTAAAAACAAATAACAGCACGATCAGAGTGCCAGTAGCTGGGCTTTCCTGTGACATTCATAATTAACAGAGCTAATTAATATTTTCTTAATGAAACATTCACAATGTTGGACCTAATTAGTACTAGCTAATTGTTTGGCAGTAATGTCAAATTCTGAAAATGCAGTTTGAGACTTTAGTCTTATTTTAATGTATGTGATTTCTTTTTACAAGTAGAATAAAACACAATAGGCAGTGCTGCTGAGTTGTTATTACCCTTTTCACTCACAAGACATCAGCATTCAATTTCATGCTTTATAAGTGAGTCATGACAGAAATCTAGAGAGGGCATATATGAATTTTGAGGATATGGAAAATTTGACAAAATTTTCCAGAACTTGAACTTTTTTCACTAATTCCAAAGATAATATAGACAATGCAAAAACCCTGCCTGCAGCCACGGGGTTTTAATGGGCTTACAAACCAGAACAATAGGAAAATATAAAAATGATTAGAATATGCTCCATTCGTGGAAATTAGAGTTACCCACTTAATTCCAACACCTCATTTTTTTATGCCACCTTTCTTGGCCATTTTATAGCCCATAAGTTTATCAATACTCTGTGTATTTTCTCCTCTCTTAGATTTCCTCTAAGACATATTATGTACTTTGTAAGCAAATAGCCTAGAGGCTTAATGTCTTATTAAAGCAGTAACTGCTTATAAGTTTCAATAAATATAACTAATTTATTGAGACCAAAGAGTTACACAGATAGAACAATAGGAAAGGGCTAATCAGAGAAAGTTTTGCAGAGGAAGTAAATTTTGAGTCAAAATTTAAAAATAAAAGACCTTTCTGAGGGCATTTTGACAAATGTATATCAAAAGTTTTTAAAATCTATGTACCTATATAACTTAAGGAGATAAAGGTATTTGCAAGGATTAAATTAGGAGGGTGTTCACTAAAGCATATTTATACTAGAGAAAATCTGGAACAACTTAAACATCAAAATATAAAGAAATGGATAACTGATTTTAGGGTAAATCTAGAAAATGAAAGAATATACTGCCATTTAAAATGATGTTATAAAAGAATGTTTATTGATATGGGAAAATTTTCATGGTATATTGTTCAGTAGAAAAAAAACAGAATTTTGATTGGAATTATATTAAATCTGTAGATCATTCTGGGGAAAATTGACATTTTTACTATGTTTGGTCTTCCAACCAATGAACATAGTATGTCTCCATTTATGTAAGTCCTTAATTTCTTCCATTCATGTTTTATAGTTCTTAGCATACAGCTGCTGTACCTGTATTCTTAGATTTATACCAAAGGATTTCGTTTTTATTCTTTTTTCTAGAGCTGTTCTAAAAGGTATTTTTTAAAATTTTTAGTACCCATTTGTGTATTGCTTGTATGTAGAAATGCAGTTGATTTTTGTGTGTTGACCTGTATCCTGCAACCTTCCAATACTCACTTACTAATTCTAAGAGATTTTTTGTAGATTCTTTGGGATTTTCTGTGTACACAACTTCAGTGTCATCTGCAAATTGGCACAGTTTTAGTTCTTCCTTTCCAATCTGTGTCTTTTTCTTGCCTTATTTGCACTATCTAGGACTTCCAGGATAATACTGAGTGTACATCCTTGCCTAGTTCCCTACTGTGGGGGGAAAGTGTTCAGTTTTTCACTACAATGTTAGCTGTAGGTTTTCATATATGCCCTTTAAACATGTGGAAGAAGTTCTCTTCTATTCCTGGTTGGCTGAGAGTTTTCATTATGAATGGGTGTTGGATTTTGTCAAATAAATTTTTTATATCAGTTGGTATGACTAGATTTTCTTCTTTGGGCTGTTAGCATGGTGGATTGCATTGATTAATTTTTGAATATTGAATTTGACTTACATTCCTAGGATGAACCCCACTTGTTTATGGTTCATTATTCTTTTCATGTATTGTTGGATTTGATTTTCTAACATTTTGTTGAAGGCTTTTATATTTATTTTCATGAGAGATATGGGTCTAGTCTTGATTGATTGAAATTTTTTTTTCATACTGTTTTGCCTGGTTTTGGCATCAGGGTGAAGTAGATCTCATAAAATGAGTTGGAGGTATTCCCTCCTCTTCTGTTTTCTAGACTAGATTGTCCAAAATTGCTGCTCCAAAATTGCTGCTATTTGTTCTTTAAATGTTTGGTAGAATTTGACAGTGAAACCGTTTAGTCCTGGAGGGGTGTGTATGTGTTCAAGGAAGGCTTTCAACTACAAATTCGCTTTCTTTCATAGTTACGGGGCTATCTGTGTCATCTGAGGTGAGTCTTGGTAGCTTGTGATTTTCAAGGGATTGATCAATTTTATCTAACTTGTCAAATTTATGTGTGTAGAGTTGTTTCTAGTCTTCCCTTTTTATCTTTTCTTAATATCTGCAAGGTCTGTAGTGATATCTCATCTTTCATTCCTGATATTGGTAATTTGTGTCCTGTCTCTTTTATTTGTCAGTCTTGCTAGAGATGTATCAATTTTATTAATCTTTTCAAAGAATCAGCTTTAGGAGCCAGCGTGGTGGTGTAGTGGTTAAGTTTGTGTGCTCCACTTGGGTGGCCTGGTGTTTGCAGGTTCAGATCCTGGGCGTGGACCTACACACCGCTCATTAAGCCATACTGTGGTGGCATCTTACATACAAAATAGAGGAATATTGGCACAGATGTTAGCTATGGGCCAATCTTCCTCACCAAAAAAAAAATAGCTTTAGGTTTTATTGTTTTTCTCTTTTCTATTTCAGTTATTTCTACGCTTATCTTTATTATTTTCTTACTTCTGCATGCTTTGGGTTTATTTTGGTCTTATTCTAGTTTTTTCATGGTGGAATCTTAGATTATTAGATTATTGGTTTCAGACTTTTCTTTTGTAATAAAAGTGTTTAATACTGTAAGTTTCCCTATAAGCACTGCTTTAACTACCTCCCACAAACTTTGAAAGTTTGTAATTTATTTTTGTTCAGTTCAAAATATTTTCTAATTTCCCTTGAATCTTTCTCTTGAATCATGGATTATTTGTTTAGACACTTTCCAAGTGTTTCGAGATTTTCTTGTTACCTTTCTGTTATTAATGTCTGTTTTTATGGTCAGAAAACATTCTTTATGATTTCTATTCTTTTAAATTTCTTAAGTTTTCTTTTATGACCTGGGTGATGGTGTATCTGGTGAATGTACTTGAAAAGTATATTATACTGTTGTTGGATGAAGTGTTCTGTAAATGTCAATTAGATTAATTTGGTGGATGGTGTTGTTTAGCTCTTCTATATCCTTGCTGATTTTTTTTATCCACTATTGTTTACTGAGGGAGTAGTGTTGAAGTTTTCAACTGTAACTGTAGGTTTGTCTGTTTCTCCATTCAGATCTGTCAGTTTTTGCTTCTTGTATTTTGACTCTCTGTTGTTAGGTTTATACACATTTGAGTTGTTAAGCCTTCTTGGTGAATTGACATTTTCATCATTATATAGGTTCCTCTTTATCCTTGTTAATTCTCTTTACTCTGAAGTCTACTTGATAATATAACCACTCCAGTTTTATTTTGATTAGTGTTTTCATATTATATCTTTTTCCTTTTAACCTACCTATATCATTAAATTTGAAGTGAGTTTCTTGTACATACCAAATAATTGGGTCATGATTTTTTAAATCTATTCTGATTATCTCTTTTAAGTGGCATGTTTATACTATTTGCATTTAATGTAATTGACATATTTGAATTTACATCTGCCATTTATTTTCTGTTGGTTCCCTCTGTTTTTCATTCCGTTTTCCCTTCTCTGCCTTGTTTGAACATCTTTTGGTATTCCATTTAATATATGTATTGTGTTTTTTACTACGTCTTTGTAAAAAAATTTTTTGGTGGATGCTCTAGGGATTACAATGTACATACTAAACTTCTTATATCCACTTAGACTCAATATTTTACCACTTCAAGTAAAATGTAGAAGCTGTATGACCATATAACTGGCTTTATCTTTTCCCTCTTTATGTTTCCCTTATATATTATACTCCATGTATTGAAAATATCAGACAATATTATAATTTTTTGCTTTCAGCTGTCAAACATATTTTAAAGAACTTGAGACAAAAATAGTTTGTTATGTTTATCCAGGTATTTATCATTTCTCTTTCTCATTCTTTATTCCTAATCTTCCAGATTTCCTTGTGATAGCATTTCTCTTTGCCTGAACAACAGAAAAAGCAGTTCTTTTATAGCGTATCTGCTGGCAGCCTTTTCTCTTGTTCTCCTTTATCTAAAGTTTCTTTATTTGACATTTATACCTGAAGTACGTTTTTGTTGAATATAGAATTCATGGTTGACAGTTCTTTTCTTTCAGCACTTTTAAAATATTGTGCCACTTCCTACTGGCCTTCCCCAATTCCTGATGAGAAATCTATAGTCATTCAAATCAATTCTGTAAGGCTATTGTTTTTCTTTGATTGGTTTCAAGCTGTGTTTCTGTCTTTAGTTTTCACCAGTTGATTATGATGTCCTGGTGTGGATTTCTTTGAGCTTATCCTTTGTTGAGTTCACTGAGCTTTTTTAATCCATAGGTTTATGTCTTTTACCAAATTTGGGAAGTTTCAGACATCATTTCTTCCACTATTTTTTTAGCACCATAATAGCACCATAATCTGTTTCCTTTCCTCATGGGCCTCCAGTAACATCGATGCTAGACCTTTGGTTATTTTTCCACAGGTCCCTGAGGCTCTCTTCATTTTTTATTCCTCAAATTTATTTCTCTCTATTGTTCAGATTGTATAATTTCTATTGAACTATCCTCAAGTTCACTGACTATTTCCTTTATCATCTACTTTGGAGCCCTCCTAGTGAGTTTTTAAATTTAAAATGTATTTTTCAATTCCAAAACTTCCATTTGGTTGTTCTTCATATCTTCCATTTCTTTGCTGGGACTTTCTGGCTTTCCATTTGATTCAAGAGGTTTTACCCTTACATTTTCAAGTTGTTTTTTTTTTAATAGCCACTTTAATGTCTTTGTCAGAAATACCTGTGATATCTTAACATTGGCATCTGTTGATTGTCTTTTCCCATGGGGTTCTTCATATGTCAAGTAATTTTGAATATCCTGGGCATTTTGAATATTATGAGTCTCTGGGCTCTGAGTTATTAATAACGTTCAAGCAGTCTCCTATTTTCATTCCTACAACAAGTCCTTGCCTGCAAATTCTGTGACCTAAGACATGACATGATTCTTACTGGTTTCTTCCTCTTCCTCTTCCCTCCCCAGGCACTTAGCGTTTAGTTTCCTTTGGTCTGCTAATTTACTTCATTCTCTCAGATAGTTATTTAGTACTCATAATGTGCTAAGCACAGTTACAGGCACTGGGGATTCATTAAGGAATAAAACAGACAAAAATACCTACCTTCATGGAGCATATATTCTAGTGGGGGGAAACAAATGTCAACAATAAACCTAATAACTTATATTACCCATTAGTAATCTTCTCTCTGCAAAAGTATAGTATGATAGTGAGATTGGAAGTAGTAGACAGGGTAGAGGTTGAATTTTTTAAATAGGTTGGTAAGGATAGGACTCATTGAGGAGGGGATATTTGAGCAAATACTTGAACCTGTTCATCTACTTTCCAGCTTCTAAAATTTCATTGACAACTCTCAAATGATATTGTCTCCTCTCTTGTTTACTGTTTACTTTTCCTATAGTGGAGTTTTGGAGCCAAGAAAAATTGTGTGTCCGACCAAAAGTTCTATAACAGTAATTCTATAGAAAACTAAGCAGAACAATATTTATGATTACTGGTTGTTTATCCCTCAAGGTATTTCGTCTTATATTTTCCTAAGTGAAATAAAAGATAATTTTTTGTAATGCAACTGTAATCGTTTGCTTCTTGTAATTTCTGAATCTTTTTTGCTGTGTGTCCTCTTTGAGCAAGACCCAGAATAGTTATAATAACTTTGCTAGTAAGAGGCACCAGAATTTTTTCTTAATCATTTATTTATTTTTATTGAGATAAAATTGACTTAACATAAAGTTAACCGTGTTAAAGCCACAATTCAATGGCATTTAGTACCTTCACTATGTTGTGCAACCACCACTTCTGTCAAGTTGCAAAACATTTTCATCACCCCAAAAGGAAACCTCTTATCCTTTAAGCAGTCATTCTCCATTCCCATGCTCCCCCAGCCTATGTCAACTCCTATTCTGCTTTCTATTTGTATGGTTTTACCTGTTCTCTATATTTCATATAAATGGAATCATACAACATGAGGCCTTTTGTGTCTGGCTTCCTTAAGTTAGCATGATGTTTTTGAGTTTCATCCATGTTGTACCGTGTTTCAGTACTTCGTTCATTTTTATGGCTGAATGATATTTCATCATATGTATTTACCACATTTTGTTTACCCATTCATCTTTCAGTAGACACTTGAGTTGCTTCCACCTTTTGGCTGTTGTGAATAATGCCACTATGAACATTCACATACAAGTATCTGTTTGAGTCCCTCTTTTTGGTTCTTTGGGGTATATACCTAGCAGTAGAATTGCTGGGTTGTATTGTAAGTCTATGTTTAACATTGTGAGGAACTGCCACACTGTTTTCCACAGTGGCTATACCATTTTACATTCCCATCAGCAATGTGTGAGACCCACATCATCACCAATCCTTGTTATTTTTTGTTCTTATGATTATGGCCATCCTAGTGATTAAAGTGGTATCTCATTGTGATTTTGATTTGCATTTTACTTATGACTGATGACATTGAGCACCTTTTCATTTGCTTTTTGGCCATTTTGTGTCTGTTTTGGAGGAGTGGATTCAAGTCCTTTGCCCATTTTTAAATTGGGTTACTTGTCTTTTTGTTGTTGAATTATGAGAGTTCTTTCTTTATATATCCTGGATACAAGCCTTTTATTACATACATGATTTCCAAATATTTTCTCCCATTCTGTAGGTTGTCTTTTCACTTTCTTAGAAGTGTCTTTTGATGCACAAAAGTTTTTAATTTTGATGGAGCCTAATATATGTATATTTTCTTTTGTTGCTTGTGCTTTTGGTATCATATCTAAGCATCAATTGCCAAGTCCAAAATAATGAAGTTTTCCTCTGTTTTCTTCTAAAAATTTTATAGTTTTAGGGCTTACATTTGGGTCATTGATGCATTTTGAATTAATTTTTGCATATAATATGAGGTAGGGGTCCAGCTTCATTCTTTTACGTGTTGATATTAATTGTACCAGCACTATTTTTTGAAGAGACTATTCTTTTCCCCATTGAATGGTCTTGGCACCCTTGTCAAAACTGAGTTGACCATGGCTGGGTTTATTTCTGGACTCCCAATTCTATTCCCTTTGTCTGTCCTTATGGCAGTACCACACTGTTTTGATTACTGTAGCTTTGTAATAAGTTTTGAATTTGAAGAGTATGAGTCTTCCAACTTTGTTTCTCTTTTTCAGGATTGTCTTGGTTATTCAGGGTCCCTTGAGAATCCATATGAATTTTACAGTCAGCTTGTCAATTTATACATAAAGGGCAGTTAAGATTTTGATAGGGATTGCATTGAACCACCAAATCAATTTGGGGAATGTTGACATCCTAACCGTATTAAGTTTTCCAATCTGTGAACATGAGATGTCTTTCCATTTATTTAGATTTCCTTTAATTTTTCTCAATAATGTTTTGTGGTTGTTATTGTACAGTCTTGCACCTCCTTGGTTAAATTTATTCCTAAGTATTTTATTCTTTTTGATGCTATTGTAGATGGAATTGTTCTCTTAATTTCATTTTCAACTTGTTCATTTTTAGTGTATAGAAATACAACTGATTTTTGTGTGTTGATCTTGTATCCTGCAACTGTGCTACACTCTTTTATTAACTCCAGTAGTTTTTCGTGTGTGTGTTCTTTAGAATTTTCTTTCTATCAGATCATGTGATCTGTGAGTAAAGATAATTTCACTTCTTCCTTTTCAATTTGCATGGCTTTTATTTTTTTCTTGCCTAATTGCTCTGGCTAGAATGTCCAGGACAATGTTGAACAGCAGTGGTGAAAGTGGGAATCCTTGTCTTGTTCTTGATCTTAGGGGGAAATCTTTCAGTCTTTCACCATTGAATATAATGTTAGCTATTGGTTTTGCATAAATGTCCTTGATTGTGTTTTTCACTCTTACGTTTAAGATATTAGGGTTCCAGTTACTTCACATCCTTTACAGAATTTGGTATTGTTACAATGTATCATTTTAGCCATTCTAGTCAGTTTGTAGTGGTATTTTGTTGGAATTTTAATTTGCTTTTCACTGATGACTAGTGACTCTGAACACTTCTGTGTGCTTATTGGCCATAGAATTTGTTTTTGAGGGAGTCTCATATATTAAAAATCAATGTCAGATAATTTACCATGTAAATGTATATTGAGTACAGCAGGAGTCAGGACTTCTTAATGTTTAGTGTAGGCCTCTAAATTAAGTTGTTATTATCAATTTGACTGTTAGTACTGCTGTGGATCTACTTTTATAGTAAAGATTTGAAAAATTAAGACCTATTTTGTAATGTATATGAACATTAATAATTTATGAACATTTAAACAATTTGAAGAACTGAAAGAAAATAATTTTTCTCTGTTGTCGATAGGTGAATAATTGTAGCTGTATTTGGACATGAGTTTAAACTTTTTAAAGAATTCAGGAAGTTATGTTATGGCAAGTGGCATACTTGTTCTTCTGAATGATACAAATGATAAAGGTATGCACATTTACTTATCAGCAAATTGGTATCATTGTGTTTGGCTAATGATCTTAGCATCCCTGAAAATGGAGCTGTCTCCAGCTGGCTATAATTAGGATTAGATTGTTTCATGCATCAGGGACACTAAAGTTGCTTTAATTCCTGGGTCCCACAGCTTTCTAGTTATTCTGCTCATTTCCTGCAACTTCAAAATGCCCATCTATTTCTCACAAAATATTTGAATGAGTGCAAATAGAAACATATAACCAGGTTGACATTATTATTAGCTGTTTTTACTCTCAGATATTGAAATGTAGGATTGAAGAATGGCTCAGAAACCTTGTAATAGCCTAGAGAGTTGTCCTTTGAAATGAAATGCACTGAAGTAAGAATGTTAAAAGAGCCCAGGGGATACAAAGAAATGTGACAGGAACACTCTGTAAAGTCCACAGTCTCTCTCAGCTTGGAATATCTGGCAATGATTGTCAACTCCAATGAACAATTTTGTGACATTTGGAATTAAATTTTAGTCATTGTAAGATTTTATGAAAGGACGTCCTGTTTTACTTGATCTCTTTTTTAATGCCATGTTTTTTTGTCTGCTTACTTATAAATGGCTTTAGAAGAGCTAACAATTATTAAGCATTTGCTATTTGCTGTGCCTGATGTTAGTCTTGCTTCTTACATTATCTCTAATCTTCACCACAATCTTGTAAACCCAATTTACAGATGAAACAAAGGCTCAAAAAATTGTTTCTTGCCTAAAGTCACAGTGCACAGTAGTGATTTGAGCTCAGATTTGTCTGGTCCTTAAGCCTGTAGTTTTTGCACTATGCCAGTGGTTCTCACTTCAGTTCAGTTAAAACAGGATTTCTGGGGTTAGACTTTAATATGTTTTCGCAGCTCTCTTAGGTTAATAATATGCATCTAGGGTTATAAACCACAGGATAACACCCTGTGCTTACTATTATAAGATCATACTTCAATAGAAAGGAAAGTATAGTGAAAGAACATATTTTCCTTTAAAAGTATGTACAACGTTGTCCGTTTATCTCTGCCAAAACATATCTGTTTGAAACTTCCAGTGCAAGATGGTACACTGAGAACATGCTGAAGCCTCCCTTTGCTACTTCACATCCCTAAAAATAATCCTTTCCTCCCCCTCCCAAAAATATACAGTATCAATCAAACACAACAGCAATAGGAAAGAAAAAGAGCAAAATTGGCCAGAAACCATGAAGGACCTCTTAAAAATGGGATTGGAATGCAAATAAGAACCGTAATCTAAAACATGCACAGGACTGGAATACTGTGAAAGATATAAATGACTATAGGGGTGCTTTATGTCTAGTCTGCTGGACAAGCAGCCATGTGGATCTACCTTTCCCCACCTTCATTTCTCCTTGGTGTGTGTCAAACAAAACCAGGCCATGTGGGTCCTTTAAAAGCCAAAGCAGTACTCAGATGTTGTCAATATCCAGAAAGGATAGGTACCACCAAAATATTCCCCATATTCATTACCCACTGGAAAATTTTGCCCCTCCTTTAAAGACAATAGTTCTTTAATCACATACATCAGTCACAGACTAATAAGATATCTCTAAAGCCTAAACAAAGATGAATTCACAGCCCCAAATCACAAACTATTTCAAGAAACTAATACTATAAAGGAGGGTACCAAACTATACAAAAGAAAAAACCCAAAGAATCAGAGTTAATAGAGACAGCAAAACAGAAGTTTAGAATAAATATGTTATCCTCAGAGACATGCAGGATGACACTGCATTCACTGAAAAAAGGAAAATTTTAGGTCTTTTTGAAGTTAAGAACAGTTTAAAAGGAAGGACAAAGAATTGGAAGGAAAAATGTAAATCTAGAGACATGGAGTTATCCGTTTACCTTCATATATGCTTAGAGAGATGTGTGGAATGATATTCAACTAATGTTAACACTTTTTCTTTCTGGGTAATGGGTTATTGGTTGGCTTGTTGCTTGCTATTTTGTACTCTTTGTATTGCTTAAAATTTTTATGGAAGCATGTTTCGCTGTATAAAAATTATTTGCTTAAATAAAAGAATTAAATAATTGAGTTAAAAATTTTCAAAAGGAATGATAAAATAATTCAAAGAAAATAAAGGTCCAAATTAATAAGGATAAAAGCAGAAATCCAACAGCAGTGTTGATTGATTAAAAAAAATCTTAGCAAGTCTGAAAAAGAAAGAAAAGATACTAATCAATATTAGAAATTAAAAAGGAAGCATAACTAAAGATACAGAAATTTGTATAGTTATAAGAACTCTATGTACAAGTTTATAATAATAAAATATGAAAGCCTAGGTTCAGTGGGTAATTTTCAGAAATATAAGATTTATTCAAATTGTCACAAGAAGAGGTAAAGACCTTTGATTAACTTAATAAGAAGAAATTGAGAATAAGTTTAAAGATTTGTCCCTACAATGGCCAAGGTTTTATAGGTGAGTTCTAGGAAGCTTTAAAAGAAATCTTATGTAAACTTGCATGTTGTATACAAAAGATAGGATCCTACCCAACTGGTTTATGATGCTAATATAACACTAATACTCAAACCAAAGAGGGACATAGAAAAGAAAAAAAGAAAAAGAAAAAGAAAACTACAAGGCTGTCTCACTTCTGGAGATAGTACTAAAAAATCATAAATATGGGGCTGGCCCCATGGCCAAGTGGTTAAGTTTGCACACTCTGGTGCAGGCGGCCCAGTGTTTCGTTGGTTCAAATCCTGGGTGCGGACATGGCACTGCTCATCAAACCACGCTGAGGCAGTGTCCCACATGCCACAACTAGAAGGACCCACAACAAAGAGTATACAACTGTGTAATGGGGGGTTTGTGTAGAAAAAATAAAATTTTTAAAAAAGAAAAATCATAAATAAAATATTAGCAAATTGAATTCACCAATGTATTATTTACATAGAATTTATCCCAAGAATGCAAGGATTGTTCAGCATTATAAAATCTATTTGTGTAATTTACTTTGTTGGTTATTAGAGGAGAAATATGTGCAGTTATCTCAATAATGCCTGCAAAAAGCATTCAATAAAATGCAACAGTGTGATTCTGGCATAGGGTAAGACAACTACATCAATAACAGAGTAAAGATTCTGAGACAGACCCGTGTATATCTCCCAATTTAAGTGTACAATAAATGTATTTTAAATCAATATTTAAAGAATGGACTATTCAATGAAAGGTATGCACTTAGAAAGATATATTAAATTCTTCACTCCATTCAAAAAAATAAATTCTAAATGTAATAAAAATCTAAATATAAGAAACATTTTGCAAACGTTAGGAGAAAGTGTTTATGACCATGAAGTAAGGAAGGTCTTCAAAAGCCATATTTAAAAAGATTAAGTTTAGATATATCAAAATAAAAATTTCTTTATGACAATTGGCACTTTAAAAAATTAAAAGGATAAGTACCAGAATTAAAACGTATTTTCAATGGATAAAATAGAGCAAGTATTTATATGCATAATAAGAAAAAGGGAGGAGGAAATAAGAAAATGGGCAAAGAATATGAGCAGGGAATTCAAAGAAAAGAAAATAGCCAATAAACATTGAGAAAGAGTTTCAATCTCACTAATAGTCAGGGAAATACTAATTTTAAAGACAGTAAAATTGTTTTAATCTACCAGATTGGCAAAAATTTTTAAAGTTGATATTTCAGTGGTAGCAAGTATGTGAAGAAATGGATACTCTCTAAGTATTTGTAGCGTTGTAAAATTGTAAAGCCATTATCTAGAGGAATTTGGCAGTATTTTGTGTACCTGGTAGAACTCATAAGGAACTCTGAAATACGTTCTTATTTAATCCTGAGGCTGTACTTTGTCCTGTTTTACCTATGAGGAATAGAACTCAGAGAGGACACATGGCAGAGTTGGAAGTTTTACCCAGTTCTCCTAATGCCAGAGCAGTGTTCTTTGTACTCCAAGATTGTTCCTAGGGTGAAGGAATAGCCTGGAGGCTTAGAGGTAGGTCAATACACGTCATTTCTGGGAAATGGTTACGTAGTCCTTCATAATTAGATGGTGGTTGAAGGGAATGCACTGAGAGATAAGACTGGAAAAATAAGTTGAGTTAAAATCATGAAGAGTTTTGAATACCCTAACAAGGGGGTTAGGTTTTTGAGCAGTGACTAATAATAATGTAAAGAGTAGCTTAGAAAGAGAGAGATTTGAGAGTGACGTCAGCAACATGGCAGCGTGAGCTCACCCGGGACTCTCTCCCCTCCAAATTACAACCAAAAAGAGCAACTGCTTTCCAACCAAAAAAAAAATCCTAATAACAGAAATCATCAGAGACCCACAGCAGCCAAACGACAGAGGGCAGAGAGGCTGGAGCCGCCCTTGAAGGAGCTGGAACAGGGTAAGAGAGAACTTTGTTCCCTCCGCTGGAAACTGGGATCACTGCCGCGGGTGCGGGAAGGAGTGGGGGAGGGGCTGCACATCCGGGTTCATCCAGGACTCTCACTGCCTGTGCAGTGGAAACCCTCTAACAGGGGAAAGCTTTCGTGTGGGGCAACCCCATCAAGCCAGGACCCCGGGAGACCAGAGAGCGACCGCTGATCTGAATCCAGGTCAGCACGCAAGAGAAACTGCCCCTCCTCCCCTGCCTGCCACCATCATGGCTGAAGGCGGAGGGGTCAGAACGCCCAGATCTCAACCCCCATCTACTGGGGACAGGCTGTAACTGCAACCAAATAATAGCATCATGGGCAAAAGCCACTCCTCTACCATCCAGCAATTTATAAAAGCTGCATTCCACAAGAAAAACAATAAAAACACAGAAGTATGTCCTAAGGACTTGGAAATAGGTAAACTAAGTGAAGATGAGTTCAAAATAGCTATCATCAAAATACTCAATGAGGTAAAGGGAAATACAGAGAAACAAGTCAATGAGTTCTGGAGTTACTTCACAAAAGACATTGAAACTATAAAGAAGAATCAATCAGAAATACTAGAGATGAAAAATACAGTGGATCAGATACAACAGAATACGGATGCCCTCAATGCCCATATAGACACCATAGAGGAGCAAATTAGCATAATCGAAGATAGACAGGCTGCATGGCTCTGGACAGAGGAAGAAACAGAACTAAGAATTAAGAAAAATGGAGAAAATCTCCGAGAAATAGCTGACTCAATGAGAAAATGCAACTTAAGAATCATGGGAGTTCCTGAGGGTGTGGAAAAGGAAAATGGAGCTCAGTGAAATAATGGAAGAGACCTTCCCAAATCAAGGGATTGAGAGAGAAATGTGTGTGGAGGAAGCTTTCAAATCTCCTAGATTTGTCAATGTAATAAGACCTACTGCAAGGCATATAGTAGTAAAAATCACAAAAATGAATGATAAAGAAAGAATACTCAGGGCAGCAAGGCAGAAGAAAATAACCTACAAAGGAAGCCCCATCAGACTTTCATCAGATTTCTCTACAGAAACCTTACAAGGTAGGAGAGATTGGAGTGACACATTCAAAACTTTAAAGGATAAAAATCTTCAGCCAAGAATACTTTATCCAGCAAAAATATCCTTCAGATATGAGGGAGAAATTAAATCTTTTCCAGACAAACAAAAGCTAAGGGAATTTTTATTCACAAGACCTCCACTACAAGAAATCCTCAAGAAGGCTCTCATACCTGAAATAAGAAAAAAAGGGAGAAAGGAGTCACAAAACATAGATTAGGGAGACAAATAGCTAGAATTGAAATAGGATAGCAAATATTCAACTATAGCATTAGGATAAAGGGAAGGAAATCACCAAAGCAAAGACAATCTTATCACTCTAACCACAAACTCACAACACAAGTTGGAATAAGAGATGAAAGTAATAATTTAGGAGGGGAGTGGGAAAAGGACTGAAACAGTCTAGGCTAAGGAAGTAAGAGACCACCAGAAAATGGACTATGTTATACATGAGATTCTGAATACAAACTTCAGGGTAGCCATTAAACTAAAAAACAGAACAGAGACACAAAACATAAATAAGGACAATCTAAGAAACCCAGCATAAGAAATTGCAGAATTCAATGGGTAGACTAAAACACACAGGACAAGAAACACAGGAAACACAGGAAAACTGGAAAACGAGCAACAGAATGACAGCATTAAGCTCTCATGCGTCAGTACTCACCCTCAATGTAAACAGATTGAACTCTCCAATAAAAAGACACAGAGTGGCAAAATGGGTTAAAGAACAAGATCCAACAATTTGTTGCCTCCAGGAAACACATCTCAGCCCCAAGGACAAACACAGGCTCAGAGTGAAGGGGTGGAAGACAATACTCCAAGCTAATAGCAAACAAAAGAAAGCAGGTGTGGCAATACTTATATCAAACAAAACAGACTTCAAGATAAGGCAGATAAAGAGAGACATAGAGGGCCAATATATAATGATCAAAGGGACACTTCATCAAGAAGAAATAATGCTTATATATATCTATGCACCCAACACAGGAGCACCAAACTTCATAAAGCAGCTATTAACAAACCTAAAAGAAGATATCAAAAATGACACAATAATAGCAGGGGACCTCAACACCCCACTCACATCAATGGACAGATCATCCAGGCAGAAAATCAATAAGGAAACAGTGGAGCTAAAGAAAATGCTAAAACAGTTGGACTTAATAGACATATATAGAACACTCCATCCAAAAACAGCAGAATATGCGTTCTTCTTAAGTGTGCATGGAATATTCTGAAGAACAGACCATATGTTGGGAAACAATGCAAGCCTCTACAAATTTTAACAAATTGAAATAATAACAAGCATCTTCTCCGATCATAAGCTATAAAGCTAGAAATTAATTAAAATGAAAAACCTGAGCAAGGCACAAGGATGTGGAGACTAAACCATCTGCTATTGAACAAGCAATGGATCATTGAAGAAATTAAAGAAGAAATAAAAAAATACCTGGAGACAAATGAAAATGATAACATGCCATTCCAACTCATATGGGATACAGCAAAAGCTGTATTAAGAGGAGAATTCATCGCGATGCAGGCACATCTTAACAAACAACAAAAATCCCAAATAAGCAATCTTAAACTACACCTAACTGAATTAGAAAAAGAAGAGCAAACAAGGCCCAAAGTCAGCAGAAGGAGCGAAATAATAAAAGAGCAGAAATAAATGCTATTGAAACAAAAAAGGCAGTAGAAAGGATCAATGAAACAAAGAGGTGTTTCTTTGAGAAGATAAATAAAATTGACAAACCCCTAGCGAGACTTACAAAAAAAAAAAGAGAGAAAGGTCAAATAAACAAAATCAGAAATGAAAGAGGAGAAATAACAACAGACTCCACAGAAATACAATGGATTATAAGAGAATATTTTGAAAAACTCTATGCCAGCAAAATGGATAACCTAGAGGAAATGGATAAATTCTTGGACTCCTACAATCTCCCAAAGCTCACTCAAGAAGAAGCAGACAATTTGAACAGACTAATCACAAGGAAAGAGATTGAAACAGCAATCAAAAGCATCCCAAAGAATAAAACCCCAGGACCAGATGACTTTCCTGGGGAATTCTACCAAACTTTCAGAGAGGATTAAATACCTATCCTTTTCAAGCTATTCCAAAAAATTAGGGAGGATGCAACATGTCCTAACACATTCTACGAGGCCAACATCATGCTGATACCAAAGCCGAACAAGGACAGCACGAAAAAGACGAAAAAGGAGAACTACAGGCCAATATCGCTGATGAACATAGATGCAAAAATTTTCAACAAAATTTTGGCAACCTGAATTCAGCAATTCATCAAAAGGATCATACATCGTGATCAAGTGGGATTCATACCAGGGACACAGGGATGGTTCAACATCCGCAAATCAATCAACATGATACACCACATCACCAAACTGAGGAATAAAAACCACATGATCATCTCAATAGATGCAGAGAAAGCATTTGACAAGATCCAACAGCCATTTATGATACAAACTCTGAACAAAATGGGGATAGGAGGGAACTGCCTCAACATAATAAAGGCCATATATGACAAACCCACAGCCAACATCATACTCAATGGGCAAAAACTGAGTGCCATCCTCCTGAAAACAGGAACGAGACAAGGATGCCTTCTGTCACCACTCTTATTTAACATAGTACTGGAGACTTAGGCCAGAGCAATTAGGCAAGAAAAAGAAATAAAAGGAATCCAAATAGGGAGGGAAGAAGTGAAACTCTCGCTGTTTGCAGACGACATGTTCTTATATATAGAAAACCCCAAAGAATCCATTGGAAAAGTTTTAGAAATAATCAACAACTACAGCAAAGTTGCAGGGTATAAAATCAATTTACATAAATCTGTAGCATTTCTATTCTCTAATAACGAACTAACAGAAAAAGAACTCAAGAACACAATACCATTCACAATTGCAACAAAAAGAATAAAATACCTTGGGGTGAATTTAACTAAGGAAGTGAAAGACTTATACAATGAAAATGACAAGGCTTTTCTGAAAGAAATGGATGATGACATAAAGAGATGGAAAGACATTCCATGTACATGGATTGGAAGAATAAACATAGTTAAAATGTCCATTCTACCTAAAGCAATCTACAGATTCAGCGCCATCTGACTCAGAATCCCAATGACATTCTTTACAGAAATAGAACAAAGAATCCTAAAATTCATATGGGGCAACAAAGGACCCCGAATAGCTCAAGCAGTCAATCCTCAGAAAAAGGAACACAGCTGGAGGCATCACAATCCCTGACTTCAAGTCATACTACAAAGCTATAGTAATCAAAACAGCATGGTACTGGTACAAAAACAGGTGCACAGATCAATGGAACAGAATTGAAAGCCCAGAAATAAAACCACACATCTATGGACAGCTACTCTTCGACAAAGGAGCTGAGGGCATACAATGGAGAAAAGAAAGTCTTTTCAACAAATGGTGCTGGGAAAACTGGAAAGCCACATGTAAAAGAATGAAAATTGACCATTCTTCTTCACCATTCACCAAAATAAACTCAAAATGGATCAAAGACCTAAAGCTGAGACCTGAAACCATAAGGCTTCTAGAAGAAAATGTAGGCAGTACACTCTTTGACATCAGTATTAAAAGGATCTTTTCAGACACCATGTCTTCTCAGACAAGGGAAACAATAGAAAGAATAAACAAATGGGACTTCATCAGACTAAATAGCTTCTTCAAGGCAAAGTAAAACAGGATTGAAATAAAAAAACCAAGCCACTAACTGGGAAACAATATTTGCATGTAATACATCTGGCAAAGGCTTAATATCCATAATATATAAAGAACTTACACAATTCAACAATAAAAAATCAAACAACCCGATCAAAAAATGAGCAGGAGACATGAACAGACATTTCTCCAAAGAAGATATACGGATGGCCACTAGGCACATGAAAAGATGTTCATCATTGCTGTGCATCAGGGAAATGCAAATCAAAACTACACTAAGATATCACCTTACACCCATTAGAATGACAAAAATAACCAAAACAAAAAGTAACAAATGTTGGAGAGGTTGTGGAGAAAAAGGAACCCTCATGCATTGCTGGTAGGAATGCAAACTGGTGTAGCCAATATGGAAAACAGTATGGAGATTCCTCAAAAAGTTAAAAATAGAACTACCGTATGACCCAGCTGTCCCACTACTGGATATCTATCCAAAGAGCTTGAAGTCAGCAATTCCAAAAGTCCTGTGCGCCTTTATGTTCATTGCAACATTATTTACCATAGCCAAGACATGGAAGCAACCTAAGTGCCCATCACCAGATGATTAAGATAAAGAAGATATGGTATATATATACAATGGAATACTACTAAGCCATAAAACAGAACAAAATCGTCCCATTTGCAACCACATGGATGGACCTTGAGGGAATTGTGATGAGTGAAATAAGCCAGTTAGAGAAGGACAATCTCTGTCTGACTCCACTTATATGAGGAATTTAAATATGTGGACAAAGAGAACAGGTTAGTGGCTACCAGGAGAAAGATGGGGTGGGAGGTATGCACAAAGGGTCAAAGGGTGCACCTACAACACGACTGACAGACAATAATGTACAACTGCAATTTCACAAGATTGTAACCTATCAACTCAGTAAAAAGTAATTTTAAAAAAAGAGATTTGAGGCAGGAAGACTAGTTAGATGTCTAAGGCAGCTTTTTAAATGAGAAAATGAGGACTTTCAACTAGGCTGGTGAATGTAGGTTTGACGAGGAGAAGGCAGGGACGAGAGGCATGGAAGTAGAGTTGACACTGCACAGAAGCTGGCATCAGACACTTAAAAGGGACTTACTCTTAGCTTAACTTGGCCAGGTTTGAGAGATATATTGGAGGTAGAGCTAGCAAGACTTAAACAGATGGATTGAATTGGAAGAGAGAGGGCAGAGAGTGAGAAAAAAAAGACAGCTGGGTTTTGATTGAGCAAGTGAGTGGATGGTGAACCATTTACTGAGAAGAGAAGGCTTTTCAAGTAGAGAGGCTGGACGTCAATAGTTCTGTTTTAACTTTAAGTGTGAGATGCCTCTTAGATATCCAAGTGGAGATGTCAAGAAGGCAGTTGTATAAAAGAGACTGGAGTTCAAAAAGACAAATATGGACTAGAGATAAAATTTGAGAATAATAAGCATGTAAATTAGATGGTCTCCAGAGTCATGGGACTGGATAAAATCACTTAGGAAAAGAGAACAGATAAAGAGGGGAAAAGCAATTTTTAGGGATATTCTTGGTCGCTCCAACCTTGAGAGTTCTAGCAGAGGAGCCAATAGAACAAGCTGAGAAGGAGCTAGCCAAAGAAATGAGAAGAAAACCAGAAGAGTGAGGTATCCCGAAAGTTAGAGAAGGAAGTATTCCAGGAAAGAGGGAGTGGTCAACTACATGAAATGCTAATTTAAGATTTGATAAGGTGAGAACAGAGAATTGGTCATTGGCCTTCAGGGAAATAGAGTTTTTGGTGACCTTAATTAGCAGTGTTTCAGTGAAGCAGTGAGAACAAAAACCTGAATGGTATTGGGTGAGGAGAAAATGGGTGGGGAGACAGTGAAAGGTACTCTTTGAGGAGTTTTTTTCTGAAAGGTAATGAAGGAATGTAGTCACACCTAGAGGGAGACATGACTGCAAGGCATAGTTGTTTTTTTTAAGATGAATGAGATTAAGGCACCTTCATATGCCAGTGGGAATTATACAGAAAGGAGAAATTGATGATGCAGAAAAGAGATATTGCAGGAACAGTCCTTGAGAAGTCCAAGTAGACGAGATCTTGGTCACGAGTAGAAGGATTGGCCTTAAAGAGGGACATAAAGACTTCTTCCATTGTCAGGGTAGTGAAGGTAAAGTGTATGAAATCAGATGTCATTAGGTTGGTAGAATTAGTGGGAAAATGAAATAAAATTCATCTGATTAGATCTATTTTCCCACGCAAGTATGGAGCAAGGTCATCAGTAGTAAGTAACGTGGGAAAGGGATGTTGGAGATTGGAGGAGACAAGAAAACTTGTGAAATAGTTATCTCAAAATGGCAAAGTAAATATATGGAAAGAACAGCGTCTCACAGTGATAAGTCCCCAGTTAAGACTTGTGGTAATACATTTTAAATGAATACAGTCAGCATAGTTGTGTAGTTTTTCTCTGGGGCTGTTCATGTGCTCAGAAGCAAGCTTAGAGCAAGCTGATGGTTGAGATGACATTTTACTAGTAGAGAGAGGGAAGGAGAGACAAGAGAATGTTTGCAAAGTGAAAAACATGATTGTCCATAGAATTTAATCAGGATGAAGAGGGAAGTGAGAATACTGATTACAATGATAGGGCAGTGATTTATATCTTGGTGAGATCCAAGAATTGTTGGAGTAAGGATATGCATTTTAAGCAAGCATCCCAGGGTAAATATGATTCATGTGGACCACTCTCAAAGAAGCATTTATAATACATTTGGGTCATAATGGTAGTGTTAGAGCAAATATCTGTTTTTGTTCAAATTTCACAGTATATCTATTTAAACACAGGCAGAGGTGCTTGTAAATAAGTGAATTTACAGGGCCAGCCTCGTAGCATACTGGTTAAGTTCATATGCTCCACTTTGGCAGCCTAGGGCTTGCAGGTTTGCATCCAGGGCAGGCACCTAGCACTGCTTGTCAAGCCACACTGTGGCAGCATCCCACATAAAACAGAGGAAGATTGGCACAGATGTTAGCTCACCGACAATCTTCCTCAAGCAAAAAGAGGAAGATTGGCAACAGTTGGTAGCTCAGGGCCAATCTTCCTCACACACACACAAAACCTGAATTTATGCAACTATGTAGGAAGATATTGATCATCAAAACTTGAGTAGTGAATAGATTAATAGTCAGAGGAAATGAGTATAACAATTGTTCTATTGCAAATTTAGCCTTTAAAATGTATTATTAAATGAACTCTTACATTGTATCTGCATGCATTTTAATTTTTCATGTAAAGTAATTATATTGCTCAAATATTTAACTATCCCATTTATTTCTGGCATTGTGAATCTATTTGGGTATTTTAATTTTAATATTGGCACACATCTGAAAATAAAATTATACTCTACAATCTTCTTTTTACTGCAAGAAAATTCTGAATTTCAGTTTAATTTGGGCAGTTTCTTAAACTGAAAATGCCATCTTTAATTCCTGATTATGCAAGTGCAACTTGTTTTCAGTAAAACTTTGTCTTTAATTTAAGCTGCCTCCCTTTGCTTGGGAAGCCATTACAGTTTTTCTTTATTAAATTAAATTTGCACCTGTCTGGAACACTTAATGAAAAGTGGACTGAGCAGGCTAAAAGACTAGAGATTCTTTTTGCATTGAAACTCACTTATATGTAGCTTTTCATGTACTTTATTTCTGAGCTTCACTGAAAGAAATGTCATGAAATTAGTGGGGCCTATTAGAATTTCTCAAACTATCAAATTTATATTACAAGAAAGGTTAGAATTATTTCCCCCAAATCTATTCTCTATTGACTACAACTATTTTATAATAAGTTTGAGGGGACTTTTTTATCAAGTGTCTTACGTCATTGTATACTTACTGTAATTATTAGATGCCTTTGGAGAGATGCCTGGGGATTATTATGTGCATTATTATTATGTACATTGTTGATGCTTTTTCTGACAGCTTAAATCAATTACCAAATATTATACATGACCAACACCAAGCTGAGCTGTAGGGAATCCAAATAAAGTACAAAATGAGGTCCCAGATGTTAGTATTCCTTTTAGATGTTTCAATTTTGCCCCTAATTCTGCTTTTCATGTCTTAATACTAAGTGCTAGGTACTAGTAGTTAATACTAGTACTACATGTTGTAATCCAAATTATACTTCATGTTGGTTTGTAAATATATTTGACACATTACTGTTTATATATCTTTGTAATGCTGTTTCTCTTGCACTTTCTTTCCAATTCTAAGAAATCTTTCCTCATTAAGACTCATCTCAAATGGTATCACCTGCATGCCATCTTTCCAGACACTTCCTTCATCCAGTAAGTACCCTATAGTGGCACTTACATGTTTTGCCCTCTTTTAAACATTACTATATTTTATATTATCCTTCCCCTTACTTGAAATTACTTTCTTGGGAAATTAGCTCACTTGAAATTAACAGTGTCTTATTTTACTGATCTTTGTATATACCATGTCATACATGGCATATCATAGTCACAAAATAACATTTGTTGAATTAAAGATCAGAAACAGCTAAAGGAAAATAACATATATGACAAAAATGATCAGAAGTCAAATCATGAGAGAAGTGATCAATATTGAGTTCCTAGAGAGGAGAAGACTTGAGCTGACCCTCATACGTGAGGACCCTAAAGTAAAAAACAATCAGAGTGTATGCTCCGAGAATGATAAATGCCATTTTAAAGTGGATTTTAAAATAGCAGTTTTCTTAAAGTGGATTAATTGTTGGCAAATTTAATAGTCTTTGATTTTCTTTGGTTACAGTAGCGTTACACCTTCCTTCATTTTATGAATGATAGAGCCTTTTCACACAGTAAATCTACTAGAAACAAAATCATAATCCAGTCCAGGAAATCCTCGTACATGTTCTTAGAGTAAGGATGTCTTTGTAGGTAATAACTAGCCATATTGTGAAAGACCATGAATCCCAGTGAAGTGATCTGCCTGATATTCTTTTTAAATGCATTTGGGACCTGGGATAGTTTCATTCCCAGAGGCTTGGCAGCTGATCTCTATTGAGTACTACTAACTCTCTCAGAATGGTTTTCTAAGGGACTGCATGGTTCTGAGTAAGTAGGTTCTGAATTGCTGCTGGAATATGAATGACTAGAGTAGCCTGATAATAAAAGACTGAGCTTTCTAGGGCTGGTACATCCTGAGTCATAGAGAAGCCACATGTATAGTCCTGTGGCAGAATCGAGTCTCCTGGAAGAGAGTAAAAAGTAAGGTTTCAACTGTCAAATGAAGGACTGAAAACCAGGGCCATCTTATCCATTAGTGCCCAGGGCCCTCAATACTTTAGGGGTCCATGAAAATGTTTTAATGTCTTTTAAAATCAGAAGAAAAAAGTGAACTAAAATTGAACAAGATGTTTTACCATATGACATTAACATATTTGTCTTCATACCACAGCAGTCATAAAATATAATTTTTAAATTTTCTATGGAGTAAGGGCTCAGTGTCTTCATCTGTATAATAAGGCGTTTGGACTAGGCAACCTATGAGGGCCCTTGCAGGTCAGAGTTTCTTAAATGGAGTCCTACATCAGAAGCTCTGGACAAGTTCCAGGCCGAAGCAGATTATCTAACATGACCTTATTGTGAACTCAGGTCATGTGAGAACCCACATGGATACAGAACTCTGTATTTTTTGAGCCCAGTTAGAAGTACAAGTTTGGAAATGATGAGAACATGAAGTATGTGGTATTAGAATGCAACTGGTAAAAGATTAGAAGTAGTAAAATGCCATATATGTTGTAAGTACTCAGTAAATGTTTAGTGAATGCATAAAATAATGACGTATATAGAATATCAACTTATTTTCTTAATCAAGAGAAATCTCTATTTACCATAAAAAATATTAACCGGTGGGGTTTTTTTTCTTATTCTCTACAGAAAAAGCAGAAAACATTTTGGAGATGATTGTATCTACAGTATTGAAATCTCATTTCTACAAATTGTAGGATTCTGAAGATTAAGCTGAGAGCTCTTTTAAATTATTTTCTGTTTATTTATAAGGTTTTATTCTTCTTTGTCTAATCCAAAATGTGTGCTATATTAAGATATTAGAGCAGGATTTTTCTTACTTCTTCTGTCTGTATGTTGTTCATTTTTTACATTATTGGTGGAAAGTGATCAATCCTTATTTGACGTTCCTTCTATAGTAAAAGAGCCTCTGTTTACTCATACTACTCCAAGCCTCCTTATATGCTTAGGGTTATCATACTGATAAAAAATGGGATGATTTAATGGATGCCTACAAAATATATAATTAGAAGGGTAAATTTGCTGAAAAACAAGTATTGCAAAATGACAAAGAAATTACTTCTAGATTGCCTTGATTGGTTTTTTTCCAGTCTAGTAATAACTACAACTACTTTGATGTACATCAGAAGCACCTGAACTACTTTTAAAAAATATTGATGTTTTGGCTCCATCTCACACCTGCTGATTTAGGATCACTGGGGATGTAACCCATACATCTATATTTTGACAAAGATCCCAGATGATTGTGACAGGCCTAAAGGTTGAGAACTGCAGTGTAGTAAAATAGAAGGAAGCATAGACTCTGGAGTTGGAGCTGAGGCCAGATCTGCTGTAATTTAGGTGTATGAAGCCAGATCTAGATCTATGACCTAGTTACTTAATCTCTCTGCACTTCCACTTCCTAATCTATAAAATAGGAATGGGAATACTTTATAAGGTAGATGGGGGTTAAAGGAGTTAATAAATGAAAAGTGCTTGACATACAGTAAATGATAGCTCATCTTGTTATTCTAGCAGCATCGCGTTATGCTTGGTTTTCATCTAGACTTATGAAGAGTGAGGCTTTTCTACTAATAGCTCTTCTCTGCATCCAAAAGGATATTTATGCAGAACTTCCTCCAGCTATCTTTTAATTAAACAGATTTACTTTGTTTTGAAGTTTCCTCCAAGTTTGCGTTTTTGCTACTCAGAAAATAGTGGTAGAGAAAGTAGGTGGCTTGGTGTTCAGTTTCTCTAGCATCCTCTGGAGTAGCTAATTATCTCTGGATCCAGTTTCAAAGTTATTTATTGTCTTATTTTAAGAACAGGTATATTGGTATATCATGAACTTGGACGCAAACTTGTTACTTGCAAAACCATAGAACAATGAGTTTTCATCAATGAAAGAACGTATGGATGCCTAACTCTTTGTATTGGCAACTTTTTCATCATATTTTTATATGGTTAATCTCTGTGAATTTGTAAATGATAGTGTTTCAGATTTATTTTGAAACATATCAGGTCAGTTTAACTGACAATATAATGACATGAAACTACAAGATAAAGGAGAAGAGGAGAGAGACTGTTCTGAGTTCCTGGTTATGGTCTTTCCATCTGTGTAACATTATGCACATATCCTTTTATTTTCAGTTGCTGTGAACTTGACAGAATTAAAAAGAAAGTACTTATTTTTCTTTCTTTTTTCTTAGTTGAGGATTGATCGAGTACTCAGAGCATAAGGCTAAGCATGAATATTTAATTTACATAAACTTTGCCTAGCATTTAACAAGGGTATCATAAGCTGCTTTCTCTCATGAAACGTACATTCATAACACCTTCTCATTGAAGGGGCTCCCCGTTTATTTACTTTCTTGGATTCCTGATATATAAAAAACAGTGAGTGTATTAAATGTTGTTTTGAATTTAAACATTGCACATGCTGGAGATTACATAACATCATGCTTGATATAGCCTTTCTACTTCTTTTATTTCTAGGATTGTCTTTAATACATCATGAGTAGTCTTCCATTATGCCTAGTTATTTGACGGTTTCATTTTGTTTTTTTGTAAGCCTCTTCTCAGATTGTACCATTGTATATTTTGGACAAGAAAACCATATAGGAAAATTTAATACCACAACTTTCTTTAGACAAGAAAATGCAGAAACTACAGCAGATAAGGATGTGAATGGACAAAAAGCATTTTAACCACCTTACATATTCAGAGATCTTGACTCTAAACAGTTGGAATCTTGGCATTATAGTTTACCTGAACAACTACACTAGTATGACACCAGTCAGTGAAACATATTAAGTGTATACTATGTACAGGGTCTCAGTGAACATACAAAAGAAGTAGACTGTCTCAGAGAATAATATAGTTAGGGAAATAGCCACAGACCCATAAATACAATTGCAAAGTAACATTCACACAACCAAACTCTTTCTTAACAGGGGCAATGTAGCATAATACTTGAGGACATAAACTTTGAAACCGAATTGCCTGAGCTGAAATCTCAAGTCCTCTACTGTGTGACCCTGGGCAAGTTACCTCAGAGTGCTTTAGTTTTCTCATCTGTAAAGTGGAGATAATAATTGATTTGAAGTGTGGAGGGTCTTGAAACCCAAGCTAAGAAATTTGGGTTTGACATGCTGAGAAAATAGGGAGTCACTGTAATTTTTTGAACAGGCAAGTTACACGATGAAATTAACTAAGGAACCTTATTTTAGTGACTGTATATGGATGGAGTGGGAGGGCCTAGAGGCAAAGACACCAGCTGGGAGACTGCCAGAACAGTATGTGTGAAATAATGTGAAGGATGCAACTGTGGAAGTAGAAATAGATGGACAAGACCAAAAATGACTGTGGAGAGAAAAAATTCATCCAGATTTCGTGATGGATTGGATGTGTTTTTAAATATCCTTCTCCCTACAAATGGCATAATTCAGCAAAATTTTAGAAAATTCTGGTGTAGCAGCTCAGTGGAAATCGCCTGTAAGTACTATCAGAAATTATAAACTCTGAGGACTCCAGCTGGTACTGTGTGCATTCACTTACAGCTTCATCTGCCCCTTTATACGCTAGAGTGCAACAGGAAACATTGGCTGCTGTATGTAGACAGTATCTCTATAGGAGATGCTTACTGAACTGAATGCCTTTGTTTAGAACTAATTGACCTTTCCAAAACAGCATTTTTTTTAGAACGTACTCAAATTAGGCAGACTTTAACCATCTGATAAGTCAGAGACAAATCACTCTTTTAATCAAGGTCAACAATCATTGTTGAAGGAGAAAAGAAGCAAAAAAGGAAGGCACCATCAGACAAAAGAACACTGTATTAGTAAATACTAGACAATTAGGAAAATTTTATTATAATTAGAACATGGAATTGTATCACTAATGCTTTCCTAACTTATAATATTAGCTGAGTGACACCAATCTTTTTTCAGTCCTTTTTGTTGTGGGAAATAAGAATGTTAGATTTATAAGATTATAAAGTAGAAGAGTCTGGAATTAGAAACCAGATAGTGTCTCATTATCTTGGTCTGAATTTATTTTTCTTTGGTTGGAAAGATTCTTGAAGTTAAAGTAGAAAATACATATGCTGTTTTCTAAGCTTTTTGTGGATTTTCTCTTAGATATTTTTTATTATTATGAGTGATGAAGAATAACCCTGACAAAAAATAAGACTAACATTCGTTTCAGAGAGAATATATTAAAGGGATAGATTTTGACTTAGAGGCAGTCTTTATTGTTGTTCTGCATGAAGGCATTATAAACCTAACAAATGTAAATAATAAATGCGTTTTTAGAGATCTCTCAGATGAGGTTATTGTTTTTCCTTTAGAATTAACTCATTGTCATCTGGTCAGATACTTCCAGCAGGTTGTTTTTAGCTACCTAGCAAAGCTACTGTTTTCAGTGAGGAGAGGAATCCATCAGTAATTTTATGTTTTAGTTTATGTAACAGGACAGTGGTAGTAATTTATTTTATCAATCAATTACTTAAAGGATTTAATTAAGTATTCTCTCTATAATCAAATGCATTACCACTCTCCCCACTACTCTTAATGGTTTGGGTAGTGGCCAGCTGTGTAAGAGGAGTAAGATATTTTTCCAAGATCTTTTGTCTTGACAAATGAATTCAGAAATCCTTGCCTTTAGCCACAGTGTTAGAGACCTCTATTGATACAGAAAATTGCATTTTGTAGGATAATATCCAGATTGCTTGCTACTATAATTAAATTATAAGAAAAATCTTGACTTTGGGTGAAGACAGCTCTTGCTTATAAGTGCGTTTCATCCCTTCAGGTCCTATCTTGGCCCTTTTGCCCTGATCACTCTAAGGTACGACTTTGACTAGGCATGTGCTGTTGCTTTTCTGTTTAGGCTTGGACTTTAGCTAGGAATGAGTAGGTGAAAGGTGAGAGATGAAACTAAGTTCTTACGAGGTAGGATTGAAAGAATGGAATAATGACTTCAAAATTTGCTGCAAAAATGCTTTTAGCAAGTGAAGCAAAAGCTACTATACACAATTTACAGAATTAATCAAATCATGGAAATGCATGAAAATACCTGTTTTTTGTGGATTCGTTATCCATAGGCTAATTTCTACATCTTTAGACCAGTTTTGAGCATCATTTAGTCAGTACTGGCTTAATTATAATTAAAATCATTGCTTATCGAGCTTTCATGAACAGACTAATCTTTCAAAAACAGATTGTTTCAGTAGGTCTGGAATGAAACCTGAGATTCTACAAGCCCACAGGTGATACCAATGCTGCTGATTAGTGGACTACATTTTGAGTAGCAAGAGTCAAATTATGGTTCTTATTACCTGTGGCTCCTATTTCCTTATTCTGTGTCTGCCTTTTTGCTCATAAGATTAACTGTTTGCCCTTTATTTTGGCACTTCAAACTATTTCATAATGTTTATTTATTATGTGACAAAGAAAATTGCATCTGGAAGACATGCCCCTTTTTGAGTGGAAACTCCATGCTTTGTCTCGGGGCCCCACTGGTGTGCCCCAGAGGAGTCTTTCATTATTGTTGCTTGCAAGAATATTGAATCATTGACAGCAGCTGACTAACAGAGATTTTCCCATTTAATTACAGGTATATGGAAAAAGCATAGGTTTTAGAGTAGGACTTGGATTGTGTGACCTTGGTCAGGTTACTAAATTTCTTTCACTCTCAATTTATTAGTTTGTAAAATGAAAATACCGCATAAGGTCATTGGGATAGTTAGTGATTAGCAATATTGTATTTGAAGCACCTGGTGTAGTACATGCAGTATAGCAGGCATTTAGTAGTTAATAGTAAGCATTTCAGTCACTGAATGGGATGAAACAAGCGTTAAAAACTAATTTTCTTAACGTTTAGGCATTTCATTAGCAATGTAGCTAACAAGGAGAGAAAATTTTGTGGATTGTTTTCTCTGAAAATTAAAGGTTAAAATTATAACTTTAAAAACTTTGTATTTCTTTTTGGAAAAAATAATTCATTTGATTTCTTTGGGAGATTCAAAGTCAAATCACTTTTCTAAATGACCATTAGAATCCCTGTGATTCAGAAAAGAAATTAAATTTTAGATTCTCAAACTTATTTTGAATAAGGTAATTAGTTCCATTCTATCCTGACTTGCCTGAATTTTTGAGGTCAAGATATGTCCAAATAGTGGCATTCTCAAGGACTCTTCTGCATCCCTTTTCTCAGTATATATTAGAGGAGAGTCATCAGGAACAACACAGCTGGCACCTTGAGGAGCATGACATAAAATTGGCATTGCATGCTAATGCTGGAAAAGCCAACACTTGTTCAGTTACTAATCTTTTCAGGCAGAGCCTTTGATTTGGCTCAAAATGACTGCAGCTTACCATAGAGGTATTTTTATTTGCTGCCAAAATCCCTTACAAAAAACTTAGTGCATTCTGAAACACAAGCATATATCTTATGTTGGTGTTTTGTTTTGTTTTCTGTTTAAATTCTCTTTCTTCACTCAGATTAGCTGCTTTCCTTATCTTGGGCATAAAATGTTTGCCCAGTTAGGTGCTTCGTAACAAAGGTTCTTTCCAACAGCACATGTGTTCCAGGATAGCCTATTAGCCATATTATATAATTGGGAACTCTAGCTGATGGGGTATTCATCTGTAAGAAAATATTCTCTCAGTACCCCTGGGCTTAGCAATTTAGATTCTCACTATCATTTGTCTCACTTCAAAGCTAATTGAAATCAGCTAGCCTATGTTTCAGAATATCTACACATATTACCAACCATCTGGCTGCTCACAAATGATGAAGACATTTAATATAAAACCTGGTTAATGCAGTAGCGTCTCAACTCTAGAGAACAAATCTTGCCTAGGACACACATTGTCTCACTTTAGTATTGGTCTGCAGTAGAGGGCAGTCATTTGGGTCCCCAAACTCATAACAATTTAATGTAATCCCTCCCAGGTGACTGACCATGTGATATCTTTGCCAGACTCATTCAGAACTGCAATGACAGAGCAGAGGTTTATGTCTAACCACCAGGGCTAGAATATCGAGAGTACACTGCATGTGGACAAGGACATAAATGACTATTTTTTAGTAACTCAGTGTAATCTTTTTCTAATATGAAAGTAATAAATGTTGAATGAAATATGCTTATAGTAGAAAATTTTGAATATCTACATTTTCATGTGACATTTTGTTATTAGTCTTTCAATCTTTTTTATTAGGTTTATGGACATTATTTTTTAGCAAAACTGGGATTATTCTGTATGTAGTTTTTATTCTTTTTAAACCTAGTTATATTTTATGAACATTTTTAATGTCATTAAGTAACCATCTCCAATTTCAGTAACTGTATAATATTCTGTCATATTCCTATACTGTCTTAATTTACCAGTCCCCTATTATGGGACATTTAGGTTGACTCTCATTTCCGTATTATAAATAGCATTGTACTGAATGTCGTGTAAAAACTATTTGTGCATATAGATTAATCCTTGAGCATAGCATTGCCTTCCTTTAAGATAAATTCTTAGAAATTAATTATAAGATCAAAAGGCATGTAAGTTTCTAATGTGCTTTGTTTGTTTTATTTTTGTTTCCTGTATGTTTTGGGGATGTTTTATGTATGCCCTATCACCCTTGAAAAAACTTGCACTTTTTTGGTACTCTCCTTAGTAATTTGTAGGTAGGATATTCCACAGCTTAACGAACTGCTAGGCATGGACATTTTTTTCCATTTTAGAGCAATTTGGTAGACGAATTGGTTTCTCAATGTTGTTTTAATTTGAATTTCTGTGAATTTTAGTGAGGTAGCATATTGGCAACACCATAATTATTTTTGCTTAGATGTCTTAGGTAAATTTCTCTTATACCTATCAGCTCTAGTCATACGTTAATAAAAGGGAAATATTCTCTATTCAAGTAACATATTCTAGGTAATAATAAGTAACATGATTGCAACTTTTTAAAGACATTACTATTGTTCTGCTACCTTGAGGCTTCTGAGTAAAAGTTGTAATTTTTAAATCAAACAAATCTCAATGCATAGTACATTTTTGTTAATCAACTCTCTAAAACCAAACAAATTTTACCAAGATCTCCATCGTCTTTCATTGAATTTATCATGAAGAATTTCAACTGCCTTTCTTTTCACTAAAGAACACTAGTTTTACCCTTTTTCTACTAGTTAGTCTTGGCCATCTTTTCTTCCTCCCCCCACCACCTTTTTAAAAACAAAAGTCCAATTATATTTTGCTTTTGTCATACTTAAATTGCTAACATCTGTAAATATGTTTATTCTTTTTGTGGAAGAGGGGGGAATGTTGATGTCTACACTCTTTTCTAAATATATAAGAAAAAATTTTGCACAAAAGTCAAAAAGAAAATTAACAATTATAATAGCATTCAAGTATTGCTTTTTAATAATGAGTTTTAGTGTATAAAATTATAGTAGATCCACTGAATTCAGTCTTAATTAGTTAATGAAGGTGAAGTACTTTGGAAATGGAGTACTTTTTAAGTGCTATCTATTGTTTTAATTGAAGTTTTATTCTTTATGGTAGTGATGGCTTGAAAGTCATTTTAGTTTTTACAGTTTCTGAATCAAAAAGAGATTTCAGTCCTTTTCCAGTCTTTAGTCCAGATTCATTGGGTGTTAAAGTATTGATGATTCTATAGCATCGGCAGTCCTATAATTAGGCTTGCATTAATGGCAGCTTTACACCCTACTGGGAAGTAGATTTGGGAATTAAGGTTGGCTTTCATTTCCCACCAAATAGGTATATCCTAATTAAATGGTACCTACTATATGGTATCTAATACCAGAGCCTTTATAACTATAGTCTGTAATTATCTGTCACTCACCAGATGAACCAGGCTCATACATCTAAAGAAATAATTTTATATTGATTTGCTTTTATAATAGTCCTCACTATAAAATAAATAATGAAAGGATATACTCCCTGCCTAATATCAGTAAAATTTAATCTTTTGTGATAATTCAGATTATTGAAGTATTTCAGGGTCATCAATCAGTCATTTGCTAAATCGTCTTATTTCCATTTTTTCCTTTCTATTCTTTCTGCCACTAATCTAATTAAGACCTCATTACCTTGTGCCTGAACTGCTAGAACTGCCACCTTACTAATCCTACTCCCTTCAGTCATTCTCTGTATTGCTGTTAATTTTAAACAGTCCAAATAGATTAATCCTAATCTAAAATATAAATATGATTGTATCATCCTTCTGCCTAAAATGTATATTTCATCAGCCATACTCTTAGGCCTAGCTGGCATTTAACAATTTATGTCATTTAATCTTAACAGTATAGCTTTATTTCTCACTTTACTGTGTCTCACTGTTTGTATGCTTTCTTACCTTCATACCTTTCCTTAAATAGCCTAGGATACCCTACACTTCTTTCTCCATGCCACCCCCAGAAATAACCTACGCTTACTTGGAGGAGGGAGTCAAGGAGCTATACAACTAAGCCTCATTCAGCCAGGGAGTAATTGCAGTCTGTGCAGTGCAAAATGGGTAGCAGTGGTGTAGACACAGAAAAAACTGTAGCCTTTCTGAACTGGCAAACCAGAAAAGAGAAACTAGGAAGCTGGGAATGCTGCAGAGAATGTGGCTTAGAGAGGGAAAGAGCCAGACAGGAGATCTCCAGATTTTTGTGTGCTTACATCTATGACTGACCTTTGAACCATACACGCCCAGAATAGACTCAGACTAGCTTGACTAAAAACAAGATCTACTGCCCAAGAAAACATATTTACAGTTAGAGACTGGCCAAAAAAATTACCTACTAAGAGAAAGAAAACAATACTCATTAGAGAAAAATAACAGAATTCAGAATCTCTACAACTCCAGATACAATCCAAAATCATGTACTGTATAAGAACCAAGAAAATGGAACACATTCTCAGTTGCAAAGATAATCTGAATCTATTGATTTCACCCTCTAGATGAACCCAGTGTTGTAATTAGCATACAAGGGTTTTAAAACAGCTGTTATAACTATTGTCTGTGAAGTGAAACAAAACATGTTTTCCGTGCAAAAAAGTCTCAGCAGAGAAATGAAAAGTCCTCGCAGAGAAATAGAAAACAATAGAAAGACCAAATAGAAGTCCTAGAACTGAAAAATACTACTTGTGGCGTGAAAAATTCACTGGATGAACTTAACAGCTGAATGGACATGACAGAGGAAAGAGTAAGTGATCTCAAAAAAATCAGTATTAATTATCCAAGACAAAAACAGAAAAAAGAAAGATTAGGGAGAAAATGAACAAAGCCTCAAAGATCTGTTGGATGATATTTAATACTTGGCTTCTTATCAGAATGCACTGAGGACAGAAGACAGTAGAATAGCATCTTTAAAGTGCTGAAAGAAAATAAACTGTTAATCTAGAATTCTATACCCAGCAAAAGTATTATTCAAGAATGAAGGCTAGGCTTACCGTGATAATCATTTTTCAATATATGCAAATAGCAAATCATTACATTGTGCACCTGAAAGTAATATGGTATATAAATTATAACTCAATTAAAAAACAAGAATGAAGGCAAAATACATTTTCAGGTAAAAGCAAACAAAGAGAATTTGCTACCAAGAGACCTGCACCACAAGGAATGCTAATGGAAGTTCTTCAGGCTGAAGATAAATAATTCTAGATGGAAACTTGAATATTCATTAAAGAATAAAGAACATCATACATATCTGGGCAAACATAAAAGACTTTTTTTTCAGTCTTTTTCCTCTTAATTTCTTTATAGACTATGTAACCATTGAAAACTAAAATTACGACATTGTCTTATGGGTTTTATGATGTACACAGGGGATGTAAAGGGGTAAGATTGCAAACATTTTATATTTTATGTGAAATAGTCCATTATTAACTGTAAGTAAACTATGAAAACTTAAGAATATATATTATAATCCCTAGGGACAACTACTGTTAAAAATAATGCAAAATATAATAGCAAAAAATCCAACAGGAAAGTTAAACTTAAATTCAATAGGAGCATAAAACCAACGTAAGTATGTCTGTATACAGTAACAGTGCTTCAAAACACATAAAGCAAAAATTGACAGAATTATAGGGCAAAATAGACAATTTCACAATCATAGTTTGTTTTAACACCATCATCTCATTAATTGATGGAACTAGACACAAAAAGAATCTGCAGCAAACACATAGATTATCTGAAGAACACTGTCAACCACCTAGCCTTAATTGATATTCATAGAACATTATACCAAACAGTGGCAGAATAGACATTTTTTCAAGTGCACATGGTATGCTTACTAAAATAAAGTACAATCTGTGCCAAAAAACAAGTCTCATATTTAGAAAGATTTGAACCATATAGAGTTTATTCTCTGACCACAATGAAACTGAATTATAAATCAATAACAATAATGTAATCCAAAAAAAACTTCTAAATGAGCATTGGGTCAAAGAAGAAATCACAAGAGAAATTTTAAAATATTTTAAACTGATAATGAATATACAAATATTCAATGTACAAATATTGAAATTTGTGGGATACATCCAAATTGGTATCTAGAGGCAAATGCATGGCTTTAAATGCCTGCATTACACAAGAAGAAAGGTCTCTAATCAATTATCTAATTGGCAATCTGATTCTAAAATTTATATTGAAATGCAATGGGACTTGAACAGCCGAAACAACATTGCAAAAGAACAGAGTTGGAGGACTTACACTACCTTATTTCAACACTTATTATACCCTACAATAATTGAAACAGTGTGGTAAAGTGTAGAGAGAGACAAATAGATCAATGGAAAAGAATAGAAGGTCCAGCAATAAACCCACTCCTATGTAATCAATTGATTTTTTTTTTAATGAAAGTTCCCAGGCATTTCAGTGGGGGATGGATAACCTTTTCAACAAATGTTACTGGAACAATTGGAGGACTGTGTGCAAAGAAAAAAAATCAACCTCAACCCTTACCTGACACTATATAAAAAAATTAACTCAAAGTGGATTGTAGATCTAAACAATGGGGAGGGGGCTTAGGGGTAACACACAGCCACGCTCATTTGTTTACATACTGTCTATGTCTGCTTTCACACTACAGTAGCAGAGTTTAGTGCATAAACCATACGGTCTGCAAAGCCTATACTATTTATTATCTTGCCCATTACAGAAAAAGTTTGCCAAACTCCCATCTAAGTTTCTACTTTAAGAAACTAATAAAAGGAAAAAGTAGAAGAAAACTAATAAAACTCAAAGCTAGTTCTTTGGGAAAGAAATTAATGAGAGAAACCCAAGTTACCAATATTGAGAATGAAAGAGAGGATATCATTGCAAACACTTCTGACATTAAAAGGATAACAAGGGCATATTATGGCAATGTTTGTGCCAATAAATTTGACAACCTATATGTAATGAGCAAATTCTTGAGAGACATAAATTACCAAAACTGATCCAAGAAGATACAGAAAGCTTTGAACAGCCCTATAACAATTACAGAAATTTATTTCATGATTTAAAACCTCCCCACAAAGAAAACTTCAGGCCTAGATGGCTTCACTGGTGAAGTCTGTCAAGGATTTAACAAAAAGAAAAGCACCAATACTGTACAAATTCTTTCAGAAAATAGCTGAGAAGGAAACAGTTTCCTGTATATTTTATGAGGACAATATTACCCCAATTCCAAAACCACACAAAGAAATACAAGAAAATGGGAACTACAGACTAATATTCCTGAGGGAAATAGATGTGTAATTCCTTAACAAAATATTAGCTAATTGAATCCAACAATAAAATGGATAATATCATTATCCTGGGAAAGCACACTTGGTTTAACATCTGACAATCTATCAACATAATTCACCATTCTAATAGAATGTAAGAGAAAAAACCATATGATCATTTCAATAAATACAGAGAAAACATTTGACAAAATTCAACACCCTTTCATGATAAAAATGCTCATCAAAGTCATATTATGAGGATACTTCCTTAACCTGAGTGAAGTTATCTACAAAAAACCTCTCCCGGTAGCATCATACTTAAGGGTAAATGGCTCAATGCTTTCTATTAAGGTCAGGAACAAAGCAAGGATGTTCACTGTCACCCTTGTCTAATGTTCTAGAAGTCTTACCAGTCCAATAAGGGAAAAAATAAATTAATTAAAGTCTTTCAGATTGGAAAGGAAGAACTAATACCAGCTTTATTTGCAAATGACGTGATCATGTATGTAGAAAACCCTGAGAATTTAAAAACAAATAAATTTAGCAAGGTTGCAGTGTACACAATCAAGATACAAATCAGTTTCTATATACTACCAGCACACAATTAGAAAATGAAATTTTAAAAAACAACTCCATTCACAATTCCATATTGAAAAATATTTAGGATAAATTTAACAAAAAATATTAAAGACCTCTGCACTGAGAAATATAAAAAATTGCAATGGGAAACCAAAGAAGACCTAAATAAATGGAGCAAAATACTGTGTTCATGGATCAGAAGACTCAATATTTTTGTGATAGTAGTCTTCCCCAAGTAAACCTATAAGTTTGATGCAATTCCAATCAAATTCTAGCAGGCTCTTTTGAAGATATTAACAAGCTGGTTTTAAAATTTGTATGGCAAGTTAAAGGCCTAGAATAGCTTTAAAAAAATTTGATAAAGAGTAAAGTGGGAAAACTTAAACTACTTGATTTCAAGATTTACTATAAAGATACAGTTATTAAGGGGCTGACCCTGTGGCCGAGTGGTTAAGTTCGCGCGCTCCACTGCAGGCGGCCCAGTGTTTCGTTGGTTCGAATCCTGGGCGCGGACATGGCACTGCTCATCAGACCACGCTGAGGCAGCGTCCCACATGCCACAACTAGAAGGACCCACAACGAAATATACAACTATGTACCGGGGGGCTTTGGGGAGAGAAAGGAGAAAAATAAAATCTTTATTAAAAAAAAAAAGATACAGTTATTAAGACAATCTGATACTGACAAAAGGATAGACACAAAGATCAGTGGAACAGAGTAGAAAGTCCAGAAATAGATCCACACATATATGATAAATTTATATTTTTCTTTACAAAAATGTCAATTTAATTCAATGGAAAAGAGAGAATCCCTTCAGCAAAAAGTGCCAAAACAAGTAGACAGCTGTATGGGCTAAAATGTACTTTAACCATTACCTCAAACTATACATAAAATTTGACTCAAAATAGATTATAAATCTAAATGTAACAGTTAAAGCTATTAAACTTCTAGAGGAAACCATAGGAGAAAAACATGAGTTAGGGAAAGATTTCTTAAGAAGAACATCAAAAGTACAAACTAAAAGAAAATATTGATTAAATGTACTTTATCAGAATTAGAAACTTGCTTTTTGTAAAACATTTAAGAAAACAAAAAGACAAGCCACCGACTAGGAGAAGCTTTTTGCAGATTATGTATCTGATAAAGGGTTTGTATCCAGAATACGTAAAGAACTTTTACAACTCAAGAAGACAAATAACTCAATTTTTAAATGGACAAACGATTTGAACAGACACTTCACAGTAAATACATGATGGTCAATAAGCACATGAAGGGATGCTCAGCATCATTTGTTATCTGATAAATACAAATTAAAAAAAAAAAGGATCAACAATGCCAAGGACTGAAAGGTTGTAGAGCAACTGGAACTCTGCTACATTGCCAGTGGGAATGCAAATGGGTATAGCTGCTTCAAAAACCAATATGGCAGAGAAGATCCAAGATGGCAGCGTGAGTAGTCCTCTCTGTCTCTCCCCCTTCGACTCTACAACTAATTGGACATTCATCGCTTAACAAAAGATATCCATTTAGCATCTCAGGATGCCTGAGAGATCCACGCGGCTATACATCGGAAGGCGGATGGACTTCCCTCCGGGAGGAGGTGGAGATAGGTGAAAACTCTCCAACCCTGACCGAACAGCCTCGTACCTGCAAGCGGCTTTCTTCCAACGGACACCCCCAGAACATCAACACACACTTAGGGCAGGAGGGAGCACACACCAGAGGAGCGACGGTGGAAACAGGTGACCAGAGCCTTACCTAAGCCCCCTGCAATTACACCTAAACCCAGAAGGAAGCTCCAGAGTTACACACCTGAGTCCGCGGGGAGAGCCTCTGCCCGCCATTGGCAGGGAAGGCCCCGCCTAGTGTCCACGGCACCTGGAGGGTCCCGGAGAGAATCCCAGACAGCACAGAGGCCCGCCAGCTGCCGCTGCCTGCCCCACTGACTCCCAGGCGGGGCACGGGAGTGCCGGAGATCTCCTCGCAGAGGACTGGGGCTGGGTGGAGCTCCAGCGGCCGGCTCCGCGGCCTGGGCTGGAAGCTTCGGAGTTCCACCCGGGCAGCAGACAAAAGTCTCTGTCTGCCATTAGCAGAGAGGCCCCGACCAGCCTTCACAACGCCGGGAAGGTCCTGGAGAGAATCCCAAGCAGTGCGGCAGCCCGCCAGCTCCCGCTGCCTGCCCCACCGACTGACGGGCGGGGCTTGGGACTTTCGGAGATCTCCTCAGAGAGGACTGGGGCTGGGTAGAGCTCCAGTGGCTGGCTCTGCAGCCCATGGGGGAAGCTCCGGAGTTCCGCCCAGGCAGCAGACAAAAGTCTTTGTTTGCCATTAGCTGAGAGGCCCTGCCCAGCATCCACAATGCCAGGAAGGTCCCAGAGAGAATCCCAAGCAGTGCGGCGGCCCGCCAGCTGCCGCTGCCTGCCCCAATGACTGCCAGACGGGGCTCGGGACTGCCGGAGATCCCCTCAGAGAGGACTGGGGCTGAGTGGAGCTCCAGCGACCGGCTCCACAGCCTGGGTGGGATACTTCAGAGTTCCGCCCTGGCAACAGGCAAAGTCTCTACCTGCCATTAGCGGAGAGGTCTTCCCAGCATCCACAACACTGGGAGGGTCCCGGAGAGGAGAATATCAGGCAGGGCAGCAGCCGGCCAGCTGCCACTGCAATCAAGGTCTCCGGCTATCCCCCAGACAGGGCAAAGGGCTCCCCAAGATCCTGGGGGAGAGGACTGGGGCTAGGTGGAGTTCCAGCGACCCAGCTCCATAGCCTAGGGGGAAACCCTACAGTCTCACAGCAGCCTCAGCGAAAGCCTCTGCACAGCACTAGTAGAGAGCACCCATCCGGCAGCCACAAGGCTGGAAGACCCCGGGACAAAAGTAGCATAGCTAGGTGAGCTAACCACAGACTGCAGAAGATGCCAATAGCTCTGCTGTGACCCACAGTGGACAAGTGAGATTTTGTGGGTGCCGACAGTGATGGACCTGCAAATATAAGTGATCCTGCCCCTGACCACTGGAAAAGCCCATAACACTGTTGCAGACCCCAAGGAGGGAGCATGTCTAGGTGGTCTGCAACAGTAGGCACCAGCAGCCTGAAGCTCCCCCGTGACGACCCCCACAGCTGAAGAGGGAACCCACAGGACCACTGTGACTACAAGGAGGGGCCCAGGCCCAGTTAGCAACAGCTGATAGGGTTCCTGGTTGGTGCAGTATAAACAGCTGCTCCCCCACCGCACCAGTAGAAACAAGTGGAAGGAGTAACAAAACTCTATCTCTACGCAGAGGCACAAATCTGCAACATCAAGCAATATGAAAAAATATATTAAATCTCCAGAACAGAAGGAAAATAACAAATACACAAAAAACAATCCCAAAGAAAATGAAATATATAACCTAAACGACGTGACTTCAAAACAGCCATCATTAAAAATCTCAGTGAGTTAAAAGAGAATTCAGATAGACAACTCAACGAGTTCAGGAGCTATGTCACAAAAGAGTTTGATACTATAAAGAAGAACCAAACAGAAATGCTGGAAATGAAGAACACAATAGAGGAGATTAAGAAAAATCTAGACGCACTGAACAGTAGGGCCGATAATATGGGGGAAAGAATTAGCAATTTGGAAGATAGGAATATAGAAATGCTGCAGGCAGAGGAGGATAGAGAAGTAAGACTAAAAAGAAATGAAGAAACTCTCTGAGAATTATCAGATGCAATTAGGAGATGCAGTGTAAGGATTATAGGTATACCAGAGGGAGAAGAGAGGGAGAAGGGGGCAGAAAGCCTATTCAAAGAAATAATGGCTGAGAACTTCCCAAACCTGGTGAGAGAGATGGAACTTCATGTGACAGAAGCCAATAGATCTCCAAACTTTATCAATGCAAGAAGACCAACCCCACGGCATATAGTAGTGAAGCTAGCAAAAGTCAACGACAAGGAGAAAATACTTAGGGCAGCCAGGCATAAGAAATTAACCTACAAAGGAACCCCCATCAGGCTATCAGCAGATTTCTCAGCAGAACCTTTACAGGCTAGAAGAGAGTGGAATGATATATTCAAAAATCTGAAGGACAAAAACCTACAGCCAAGAATTCTCTACCCAGTGAAAATATCCTTCAAATACAATGGAGAAATAAAAACTTTCCCAGATAAACAAAAATTAAGGGAGTTCATTGCCACAAAACCTCCTCTTCAGGAGATGCTCAGGAAAACCCTCATTCCTGAAAAATCAAAAAAAGGAAAGGGGCTACAAAACCAAGAGCAAAGGAGATAAGTAGAAGGACAACAAGAGAGTAGCAGCTCTCCATCAGAACAGATTAAACCATGGGACGAGAAACAAAGGAAATTGAAGAAAACCGGAAAACAAGACATAAAATGGCAGCGGTAGGCCCCCACATCTCAATAACCACACTAAATGTAAATAGATTGAACTCCCCAATCAAAAGACACAGAGTGGCAGGATGGATCAAAGAACAAGACCCAACAATATGCTGCCTCCAGGAAACACACCTCAGCCCCAAAGACAAACGAAGACTCGGAGTGAAGGGATGGAGAACAATACTCCAAGCTAATAATGAACAAAAGAAAGCAGGTGTCGCTATACTAATATCAGACAAAGTAGACTTCAAAGCAAAACAGATAAAGAAAGACAAAGAGGGACAGTATATAATGATCAAAGGGACTCTCCACCAAGAAGACATAACACTTATAAATTTATACGCACCCAACACAGGAGCACCAAAATTTGTAAAGCAACTCTTAACAGAACTAAAAGAAGACATCAACAACAATACAATAATAGTAGGGGACCTCAACACACCATTAACACCAATGGACAGAACATCCAGACAGAAAATCAAGAAGGAAATTATAGAATTAAATGAAAAATTAGACCAGATGGACTTAATAGATACATATAGAACACTTCATCCAAAGACAGCAGGTTACACATTCTTCTCAAGTGCACATGGAACATTCTTAAGGATAGACCATATTTTGGGAAACAAAGCAAGCATCAATAAATACAAGAGAGTTGAAATAATATCAAGCATCTTTTCTGATCATAATGCTATGAAACTAGAAATCAACTACAAGAATAAAGCAGAGAAGGGTGCAAAAATGTGGAGACTAAACAGCACGCTTCTGAACAAACAGTGGATTATTGAAGAAGTTAAAGAAGAAATCAAATATTACCTGGAGACAAATGAAAATGAGAACACGACATACGAAATCATTTGGGATGCAGCAAAAGCAGTTCTAAGAGAGAAATTCATTGCAATACAGGCTCACCTCACTAAACAAGAAAAAGCTCACATAAGCAACCTCAAATGACACCTAACAGAATTAGAAAAAGAACAAACAAAGCCCAGAGTCAGTAGAAGGAGGGAAATAATAAAAATAAGAGCAGAAATAAACGATATTGAAACAAAAAAGACAGTAGAAAGGATCAATGAAACAAAGAGTTGGTTCTTCGAAAAAATTAAGAAAATCAACACACCCTTAGCCAGACTCACCAAGAAAAGAAGAGAGAAATCTCAAATAAATAAAATTAGGAATGAGAGAGGAGAAATCACAACAGATACCAATGAAATACAAGGGATCATAAGAGAATACTTTGAAAAACTATATGCCAACAAATTGAACAACCTAGAAGAAATGAACAAATTCCTACACTCCTACAACCTTCCCAAGCTGAATCAGGAAGAAATGGAGAATCTGAATAGGCCAATCACTAGTAAAGAAATACAAACAGTAATCAAAAACCTCCCCAAAAACAAGAGTCCAGGACCAGACGGCTTCTCTGGAGAATTCTACCAAACCTTCAAAGAAGATTTAATACCTATCCTTCTCAAACTATTCAAGAAAATTGAGGAAGATGGAGTACTCCCTAACACATTCTATGAAGCCAACATCACTCTGATCCCCAAATCTGACAAGGACAACACAAAGAAGGAGAACTACAGGCCGATATCACTGATGAGCATAGATGCAAAAATCCTCAACAAAATTCTGGCAAACCGAATACAGCAATACATCAAAAAGATTGTATACCATGATCAAGTGGGATTTATACCAGGGACACAGGGATGGTTCAACATCCGCAAGTCAATCAACATGATACACTACATTAACAAAATGAGAAACAAAAACCACATGATCATCTCAGTAGATGCAGAGAAAGCATTCGACAAGATCCAACATCCATTTATGATAAAATGGATATAAATAATAAAATGGGTATAGAAGGAAAGTACCTCAACATAATAAAGGCCATAATAAAGGCTGTGGACAAACCCACAGCCAACATCATACTCAATGGACAAAAACTGAAAGCCATCCCTCTGAGGACAGGAACAAGACAAGGGTGCCCACTTTCATCACTCCTATTCAACATAGTACTGGAGGTGTTGGCCAGAGCAATTCAGCAGGAAAAAGAAATAAAAGGAATCCAAATAGGTAATGAAAAAGGAAAACTCTCGCTGTTTGCAGACGACATGATCTTATATATACAAAACCCCAAAGAATCCATAGAAAAACTATTAGAAACAATCAACAACTACAGCAAAGTAGCAGGGTATAAAATCAACATACATAAATCAGTAGCATTTCTATACACTAACAATGAACTAACAGAAAAAGAACTCAAGAACTCAATCCCATTCACAATCACAATGAAAAGAATAAAATACCTTGGGATAAATTTAACCAAGGAAGTGAAGGATTTATACAATGAAAACTACAAGACTTTCTTGAAAGAAATTGACGACGACATAAAGAAATGGAAAGACATTCCATGCACATGGATTGGAAGAATAAACATAGTTAAAATGTCCATACTACCTAAAGCAATCTACAGATTCAACGCTATCCCAATCAGAATCCCAAGGACATTCTTTTCAGAAATTGAACAAAGAATCCTAAAATTCATATGGGGCAACAAAAGACCGCGAATTGCTAAAGCAATCCTGAATAAGAAAAACAAAGCCGGAGGAATCACAATCCCTGATTTCAAAACATACTACAAAGCTACAGTGATCAAAACAGCATGGTACTGGTACAAAAACAGGTCCACAGGTCAATGGAACAGAATTGAAAGCCCAGAGATAAAACCACACATCTATGGACAGCTACTCGTCGACAAAGGAGCGGAGGGCCTACATTGGAGAAAAGAAAGTCTCTTCAGCAAATGGTGCTTGGAAAACTGGACAGCCACATGCAAAAGATTGAAAATTGACCATTCTTTTTCACCACACACCAAAATAAACTCAAAATGGATCAAAGAGCTAAAGATTAGGCCTGAAACAATAAGTCTTCTAGAAGAGAATGTACGCAGTACACTCTTTGACATCAGTTTCAGAAGAATCTTTTCGGACACTATAACTCCTCAGTTGAGGGAAACAATAGAAAGAATAAACAAATGGGACTTCATCAGACTAAAGAGCTTCTTCAAGGCAAGGGAAAACAGGATTGAAACAAAAAAACAGCCCACTAATTGGGAAAAAATATTTACAAGCCACTTATCTGACAAAGGGTTAATCTCCATAATATACAAAGAACTCACACAGCTTAACAACAAAAAAACAAACAACCCGATCAAGAAATGGGCAGAGGACATGAACAGACATTTCTCCAAAGAAGATATAAGTATGGCCAATAGACACATGAAAAGATGTTCATCATCGCTAATCATCAGGGAAATGCAAATCAAAACTACACTAAGATATCACCTTACACCCGTTAGATTGGCAAAAACATCCAAAACCAAGAGCAACGAATGTTGGAGAGGTTGTGGAGAAAAAGGAACCCTCATACACTGTTGGTGGGAATGCAAACTGGTGCAACCAATATGGAAAACAGTATGGAGATTTCTCAAAAAGTTAAAAATAGAAATACCCTATGACCCAGCCATCCCACTACTGGGTATCTATCCTAAGAACCTGAAATCAGAAATCCCAAGAGTCCCTTGCACCCCTATGTTCATTGCAGCATTATTTACAATAGCCAAGATGTGGAACCAACCTAAATGCCCAGAAACTGATGATTGGATAAAAAACAGATGGTATATATACACAATGGAATACTACTCAGCCATAAAAAAGGACAAAATTGGTCCCTTTGCCGCAACATGGATGGACCTTGAGGGTATTATGTTAAGCGAAATAAGCCAGACAGAAAAAGATGAACTCTATATGACTCCACTCATAGGTGGAAATTAACATATTGACAAGGAGAACTGATCGGTGGTTACCAGGGAAAAGGGGGGGTGAGGGGAGGGCACAAAGGGGGAAGTGGTGTACCCACAACATGACTAACAATAATGTACAACTGAAATCTCACAAGGTTGTAATCTATCATAATCTTAATAAAAAAAAAACCAATATGGCAGCTGCATATAAAATTAAACAGTCACCATTCAGACTAGCAATTCCACTTTAAGGTATTAACCCAAGCAAAATGAAAACACCTGCCCACCCAGAAATGTATTCAAATGTTCATAACAGCAGTACTCATAAGAGCTGAAAACTGGTGTGTGAATAAGCAAACTGTAGTGTATTCTATGGAATCCTACTAGCAATAGAAAGAACAAAATAGTATTGCACAGAACAACATGGATGAATCTCAAAAACATTATGCTAAGCGAGAGAAGTCAAATAGCTATAGTGACTGAGAGCAAGTTGTTGGGTCCGGGAGTTGGGAGTGGGGGGGAAGAATCAAGTGCAAAGGGACACAAGGGAACTTTTTTGAGTGAGAGAATTGTTCTATATCTTCATTTTGTAGTGGTTATGCAATTGTATACAATTAACAAAACTTATCATATTGTACACTTTTAAAATTGGTGGATTTTATAGTTGTAAAGAATGCCTTGATAACAAAGGAGGAAAAATAAATCTTATCCATCCTTTAAGCCCAGATTTTTGCCAACTGTTTATAAAAACTTCCTTTATTCTTTCTGTTGGAAGCAATGTTTCATTTATCTGAACTCCTAGAGCTCTTTATCTGTAAATCTTGGGCTGCTGCTTACCATTTTATATGTTTTGTCATTTTATTTGTATATTTCAACTCCCCTAATAGGCTAATTTCTTTGCGGACAGGGACCATTTCTAATTTTATCTTGGATCCCCAAGAGTCTGATTTTTGCATATCTTGTTATTTATTTCCTTTTCTTGAAAGCAGTGGGTAGAACATCATTTCATTTAATGAAGGGTTCCAGTTAATTGGATTTCTATCTTTTCTGACTGCAAATGTACTCCTTTGGAAATACATTCAGCATGGGGAATTGTGACCTCTCAAAACTTCCTTTGTCCAACAAAAGAACTTCCTCTTTCTTTTCCTCCCAAATTCCAAGCTTACACGTTCCTTTAAAAAGTTTCTCATTGCTGATAGAAGAAAAGTATGATGTTTTCTAACATTAAACTCTAAGGGATATTGTATGGATCTTTATGTAAAGGATGTTGGGTATGGTAAACAACTCAAATAACTAAGTCTGGAGTTTTGCATAAGAATTAGAAATGTTATCTGATTAGATGTTTCTCATATCACTTTTTATAAAAAGCTAGATGCATAACATTAAGTTTAAATTCATTGATGACCTTTTCACAAGACTTTGGGATAACATTGCCCTGATTTCTAGCTTACAGATGCTCTACATACAAGTGTAGAGTTTAGTGAAGGGAGCAGGTAACTAAAATATCCGTTGATTGACCTCTGCCAAAAGGCAGCAAGCAGACTTTTAGAATAAACTGGATTTAATCAATTTTTATCATGATCCTATTTAATATACTATGCATGTAACAGTCTATATTAAGTAGATAGACTCTTTAGCTTGACCTCTTTCTAAAAGCTCTACTTTTTCACTCCCCTCCTCCCACATTATATATTTTTCACATCATATATAGTCTTTTGTTTAGTGTATGTCTATCCATTACCCTCTTATCATTGAAATAGGTGATTTTAGTACATTGGTCTTTTAACCTTCATATTATCTTCACAGGTAGTTCATCTGCTGCCTTTACTATATTTTTCCCTTACAGGTGATTTTATTGCCTGTTTTTTTGTTGTTGTTGTTTTGGTTTTTTTGATAATTTTTTTTTTATCTCTATTTGTGGTCATTGCTTTCCCATTTAAATAAGTCCCTTCAGCATTTCTTGCAGAACTGGTTTCTTGGTGATAAACTCCTTTAATTTTTGCTTGTCTGAGAAGCTCTTTATCTCTCCTTCCATTCTGAATGACAACCTTGATAGATAGAGTATTCTTGGCTGTAGGCTTTTTCCTTTTAGCACTTTAAATATGTCATGCCATTCTCTTCTCCTCTGTAGGGTCTCGACTGAGAAGTCCACTGATAGCCTGATGGGCTTCCCTTTCTATGTCACTTGTGACGTTTCTCTTGCTGCTTTTAGGATTCTCTCTTTGTCTCTAATTTTGGACATTTTGATTATAATATGTCTTGGTGTGGGCTTCTCTGGTCTTATCTTGTTTGGAGCTCTCTGTGCTTCCTGAATTTGGATGTCTGTTTCCTTCCTCAGGTTAGGAAAATTTTCGTCTATTATTTCTACAAATAAATTTTCTGCCCCTTTGTCTCTCTCTTCTCCTTCTGGGACACCTATAATCCGAATGTTAGCACACTTGGTATTGTCCCAGAGTTCCCTTACACTGTTCTCATTCTGTCTAATTCTTTTTTCTCTTTTCTGTTCTGCTTGGGTGATTTCCTCTAGTCTTTCGTCTAGCTCGCTGACCCGTTCTTCTGCTTCCTGTACTCTGCTTTTGAATCCCTCTAGTGAATTTCTCATTTCCAGTATTGTATTCTTCATTTCTGATTGGTTTTTTTTTTTTATATCTTCCAGTTCTTTGCTGATGTGCTCACTGTGTTCATCCATTCTTCTCCGCATATCTGTGAGCATCCTCATGATACTTTGTTTGAATTCTTTGTTGAGTAGGTCACTAGTTTCTGTTTCCCTTTGTTCTTTTTCTAGAGTTTTGTCCTGTTCCCTTGCTTGGAAAGTATTCCTTTGCCTCCTTATTATGCCTCGTTCTCTGTGCTATTTTCTTTCTATTAGGTGAGTCAGCTATGTCTCCTGATCTTGAAGTGGCCTTATGTATGAGATGCCTTATGAGGCCCAGCAGTGTGCTTCCCTCTCGTCACCAGTCCATAAGAACCAGGAGTGACCCCTTTGTGGGCTACTTGTGTCCTTCTGCTGTGGCAGGGTTGCTCCCACTGCAGCTACCCAGGGAGTCTGATCTTTCCTTCCCTGGCCAGCTGTTTGTAAATCCAGTTTAGGGAGCCTCAGCACTGTTGGCTACCAAGTCTATCAGCACAGTCTTATTGTAATTGTCCTCTTAATTGGGCTGGTACCCAGTGTAGCTGGTTGCTAGGCTCAGGGGCATACAGTTGTGATAGGCCTAAGGCCAACAAGGCTGTTGTCAGTTCTCTTAGGCATGCAGCTGAGTGGGGCTAGCCCTTGGCATGTGGGCACTCAATTGTTTCAGGCTTTGGAAGGTGGGGCTGAACCTTTTTATGGCTATTTGTGAAGCACAAGTCTTCTGCCACTGATAAGCCTCACCCCCCACAGGACCACATACACTGTCAACACAGTCCTGGTCGGTGCACACTTTTCAACCCCCTGGAGTGTACCCCAACGCCACACTGCAGAGGCCCTCACCTCTCACAGTTCACCTGGTCCTCACACAGGCCCTGCCCCACAGAGGCAGACACCCTTGCCTGCCTGTAGAGGATCAAGGCACCCAGTCAATGCAGGCTCAATAGTAGCCTGAGGGCTTGCTGTTAGGTGGGGCCAGTCCCTAGGGTCGGGTTGCCTGCCCTGGCTGAACTGGATTAAATCTGTGCTCTAGTGGGTGTGGCAGACCCCTGCGCTAACAGCCCAAGGGATGCACCTCAATGGCCCCCCAGTGGTGTCTGTATCAGCACGCCTGGACCAGCTCAGAACAATGGCCCCCACCAATGTCTCAGTCTCTGGAGAGGTCCCTCCTCTCACCAAGATGCCCCCAGAGCCCACCAGGTGAGTCTAGTTTCACCAAAGGACTGTCAGCCTTCTCTCTGGTGATTTTAGGTTGCTGCAGTGAGTGCGTTTGTGCATGGGCCCTTTAAGACCCAGGTCTTTCTGACTTTCAGCCAATAACTTTTCTGGGGGTGTCTTCGCTGCATTTAATACCCAGCAAAGCCAGACGGTAAGACCCCCATCTCAGTTGGGCTGAGTCCAAAGGATGCTTATAGCAGTATCACCCCCGCTCCGGACCTCACTCCTCCAGGGAGGGCTGCGTACCTTAGCCAGCTGAGAAGCTCTGCTGCTCCCAAAGGTGGCTTTTTTCCTCTACGGCTGGAATTACTTCCTCTTCTGCCTTCGTCTGGACTGTCCCTTGTCCTGGGGGTTCTTTTTATCCAGTTTTCAGTCTTCAATCCAGGGTAATTCTTCCAGAAATTGTTGTAACCTGGTTGTGTTCGTGGGAGGAGGAGAGTTCAACATCTGCTCACACCGCCTTCTTGACGAGATCTCTCAGAAAAATTTTTTAAATGATTCCATTTTATCCTCTCAGCATCTCATAGAAAGGAGGACTAGTTATTGTCATCCCATTGGACGGATAAAGGATCCTGAGGCAGAAGAAATCTGTGACTTTGCCAGAATTTTGTAACTAGTTAGCCTGAGAGGGGTCTTTTAAATGCCAATACGGAAAGCTTTGTACTAGATCATACTTGCATAACATTTTTATCAGTGTTAGGCATTTGATGCTAATATAGGTAAATTGCTTTCATGTCTCCCGATAGTCAGACTTGAATTCAACCCAAATTAGACTTGATTCAATGCCCTTGCCATCTGTTAGCTTATCTGATAGTTCAGTCAGGTGAAGAAAAAGGCATATTTTCCTGAGGGATAAAGGAATACACTAAGGATAAAGTGGATGCAGAGCTTTGACTTTACTCAGGTGCTTTGGAACTCTCTTTGCTAGTGTTTAGACTCAATGGTTGACGGCATATGGAAATCTTGAACTTTCTATATCATCTCTTTTATGTCACAAACAAATTTTTTTATTTTATATTAAAAGAGAGATAAAAGGGTTATCTTAGAATAAGCATTTTTTTTAGATCTGATTTCAATTTATTTTCTTTTTATAAAACTTTTTTCAACACTTATATCCTGTCTTTCCATTATGCCAGTGAGTGAGTGGTTGAAATCTGTACTGTAAATTTACTTGCTAGTCTGTGGATACTTAACTCTTGTTTTCAAAAATAGTAGCAATAGAGATAATCCTTCAAAAATGAGTAACAGTTACAAGGAACCCTTTATAGAACCTATGTTTTATAGCTCCTTTATGAAGTGGTAATGGAGATGGTAGAAGGACATGTATTATTTAATAATTGCTCATGACTTATTCTTTTTAGGCCATTACTTTAGTTTTTCATCCATAGTTTAGTTCTCACAGTTAGATGTTTCTAGTTTACAAAAACCAGGTATTTTCACACATTTCATGCATTAGACTTTGTTCCATGATCCATCATTTTTGGTTGTTTTATTTGGTTTCTGCTGTTCTGAACAGCAGTTGATTTTTGAGTAATTTTTCTAGCTTTTTTCCTTGGGCAGGAAAGGCAATGTTATTCCTCTATACTACATTGCCTAAGATGCATAGGTGTTCTAGTTAATGTAAGCAATTAAACTAAGAAGAGTGGAAGGAAGGATGAACACCATAGTTAACAATGACTGATAACTTTTACCCTGAGAAGAAGCTACTGGCCTAGACAATGTAAGTCCCCTGGAAATAATACTGAGAATGGGGATATCATTTTCCCAGAGCTGCTGGTGGCTTTCGCTAAGGGAATGGCCAAGTACAGAATGGAATGGGATGTGAGGAGAGCAGAAACTAGAGAAGTGTTTCAGCACAGCAAAGAGGGCATGCAATGGTCATCAAGGAGTATGGAAGCAATGTGATTTAATAGAATTGATTGGGGCTTTGAAGTGAGTCAGGTGTGGGTTCGTATCTCAGCTTACTACTTAAAAGCTGTATGGCATTGGGTGAGGAACTTAATCTCTTCAGTCCCTCAATTCCTGATTTATTAAAATGATAATTGTTGCCCTTCAAGGTTATTGTATGAATTAGAGATGTGACATACATAGTAGTAGAAGTAGCCCAGTAAATAGAAGCTATAAGAATAAAAAACAGTAGATTGCAGTTGTTGGGCAGATGTATAGCAGAGTTTGCTTAACATTGAATTTTTCTCACTAATTCTGTTTAAAGTCTTGGGGGAAGAGCCCCACTCAGAGCCTTGCCCCTTTTTTCAGAATAACACAAATCCATTTTCAGCCCGATCTGGTCCCAGGCCTGCACTGAGCCTGAAGGTGAGGAGGAGCCCTGTGAGAGTCCTGGAAAGAACGTCAAAAACATAACTGGAAATGGAAAACATAGTGCTCTTTGTTAGAAACTCTCCATAATCCCTGCACATTCTTCTCTAGCACCCACTGTGCTACCCTGGGGCTCCCTGTTATGGATCCTTTTTGTGGAAGAGAGGACTCCCCTCTGCCTAGTCAATCAATCAAACAATACCCTTTTGGAAAACAAAATCCCATTTTAAATTTTTGAATTAAAAAGAAATTCATGTGCCTTCTTGTATAAACTCAAATTATTTTACTGCTATGCAAATTTAGCTATGAAAACTTTCAGTGCTTATAGTTAACCACTAATTAAGTCTTTTTTTTTAAGCATCAGAGATATGTGTCCTTTTGATTTTTTTAATTAATACATTTTATTTTTTGACAGTTTTAGGTTCACAGCAAAATTGAGCAAAAAGTATGGAGAGTTCCTGTATACTAGCTCTCCACATACATGCACAGCCTCCCCCACCATCAAGATCCCACACTAATGTGGTACATTCATTAGAATCAATGAAGCAACAATGACACATCGTTATCAATCAAAGTCCAATGTTTACATTAGGATTCATTCTTTGTACATTCTCTGGATTTCAACAAATGTGTAATGACATGTATCCACCATTATACCGTCATACAGAAGTTTCATTGCCCTAAAATTTCCGCGTGCTCCACCTGTTCATACCTCCTTTCCCCTAAACTCCTGGCAACCACTAATCTGTTTACTGTCTCCACAGTTTTGCCTTTTCCAGAATGTTATATAATTGGAACCATATAATATAAAGCCTCTTCGGATTGGCTTCTTTCAAATAGTAATGTGCATTTAAAGTTCTTTCATATCTTCGTGGATTGATAACTCATTTTTATCAATGAATAATATTCCATTTACCTATCGAAGGACATGTTGGTTGCTTCCAAGTTTTAGCAATTATGAATAAAGCTGCTAGAAACATTTGTGTGCAGGTTTTGTGTGGACATAAATTTTCAGTTCTTTTGGGTAAACATCAAGGAGGATGATTGCTGAACATATGATGTTGAACATCTCTTCATATGCTTATTTGCTCTCTGTACATCTTCTTCAGTGAGGTATCTCTTCAGATCTTTTGCCTATTTTTTAGTTGGGTTGTTTGTTTTCTTATTGTTGTGTTTTAAAAGTTCTTTGTATGTTTTAGATAACAGTTCTTTTTCGGACTATCTTTTGCAAATATTTTCTCTCAATATGTGGCTTGTCTTCTCATTCTCTTGACATTGTCTTTTGCCAAGCAGAAGTTTTTAATTTTAGTAAAGTCCGACTTAGCAATTCTTTCTTTCATGGACCATGCCTTTGGTGTAGTATCTAAAAAGTCATTCCTAAACCCAAGGTCTTCTAGATTTTTCATATGTTATCTTCTAGGAATTTTGTAGTGTTGCATTTTACATTTAGCTCTATGATCCATTTTGAGTTAATTTCTGTGAAGAGTGTAAGGTTTTTGTCCAGATACTTTCTTTTCTTTCTTTGTTTCTTTTTTATATAGAGATTTCTAATCGTTCCAGTATCACTTGTGGGAAAGACTGTCCATTGACTTGCCTTTGATTCTTTGTTAAAGATCGGTTGACTATATTTGTATGGATCTATTTCTGGGCTGTCTATTCTATTCCACTGATGTATTTGTCTGTTCTTTCACCAATACCACAGTCTTGATTAGTGTGGCTTTATAGTTAGTCTTACATATGGGTAGTGTCAATCCTCTGACTTTCTTCTTCTTCAAAATTATATTGGCTCTTCTGGGTTGTTCTCTGCATTTTAATTCCATAGACTATGCTGTGAGTACAAGAATAAAACTTCATCGTGATATTCTACTTGAGCTACATATACAAGGAACAGTGTAAGTGATTTCTTCATATGCTGTTTCCCAGATTTTTATCATCCCCATATTTTGTATTTATTTTAAAACCTGCTGCTCAGAGAATGGTCTGTTGCTTCAGACTTACTGAATCAGAATCTGCTTTTTTACAAGACACACTGGTACTTTTTAAGCACATTAAAGTTTAAGAAGCCATACTCTAAAAAACAAGTTTTATCTAACTGAATATGGCATGGTAGCTTCACTTTTCATAATTTGAAAATCCCCTCACAATTTGAAAACCATGTTCAGGATCTGGTACGTTTTTGTTTCTTTGTTTATTTTGAGAAGTCTGCTCATTTCAGACCTACTGGTCAGGCAATTGAAGGGCAAAGGATAAACTGAAAAAACAGCATACTCAATATAAACTTTAATGTTAACAGGTGATTCTTCATGCTTGAAAGATCGTCTGATAGGATCAAATATGTTTCACATCATTCTGCCTGTTATTGAAGTGGTTAAGTTTCTTGTTTCTTTTTGTACTTTTCCTGCTAACCAACTTTAGATGGTTATGATATGTAGAATCATACTTGACAGTAACTCACCTTGGGGTAAAATATATTATCTTTGCCATTACAAATACCACTAATTGTAAGAAGCATAGGGTTTGGAGTCAGACAGGCCCCAGTTCTAATATAACTCCACTACTCCCTAATTTTATAACCTTGAGCCTCAGTTTCCTCATCTGTAAATCAGAGATGATACTTACCTAATAGAGTTGTTAGGAGAATTAGATGAGGTGATAATATAAAGTTTCCAGTACAGTGACTGTAGTACCTCAAGAAGTGTTAGTTTCTTTTCCCAAGCCCCGAAAGTAGAATTGAATTTTTTCATGTACTCATACTATGATGTGAGTTCTTTGTTGTAATCAGCTGTAAGATGTTAACAGATGTTTAGCATTTCTTCTCATATTTACATGTCATAAGCTAAATGTATCAAGTTTAGTTTAAGCAATTCAAGATTACTGTTAATGATTTCAGGGAACAGATTCTTAAAAAGAGGTTTCACTACTACCTTTTCAACATCAAGACCTATGTATTAACCTCAGATTTTATTGTATAAATTGATAAGCTTTTGTGTATTAATACCATGGTTTCTCCATTTCCAGACATCATCTTTTTTTCATGAAGAAATGATCAGTTCTGCCTCCCTTTCATCAATCAAGGCTCTTTCTAGTGTTGAAAATACTGCTTAGCATCTAGCATATTCTAAATATTGTCTTTTCATAATTTTTGCTATATCATCCTGGAAAAGCTCATTCAGAGTCTGTTTTTGCATTAATTTATTCATGGCTCCTTTCCAAGGAATTCCAGGCACCTTGGATGTAGTTTGTCATGTAGCCAGAGGTATAAATGACTAATTTAGAGTTGTGTCTTAAAGACAGAAGCAGAAGTAGAATCCTCAACCTTGACTGTGTTAGATATCATCTTTAGACCATACCAGCTTTGTGCGCCTGACTTATCTGCTTTTTGTCAAACTTAGTATTTGTTTTAGAGTCTGATATTCTTCCAGATCCAGCTAAGCCTTAATATTAATGCAGCTGTCTAGTTAGAGCTACCTGTAAACTAAAAGTGGGTACTGTGCCCTTTTCCATGTAGTTTCACATTATGCTATTCACGCCCTCTATGTTCAAGAAGCATTGTGTTTTCTGTCTTTTTGCCTGGATTTGTGAGGTATTAACCCATTGTGCTCATCATAATTTAACAATAGATTATTTTTTGGAGTAGTCCAAAAGTTGTCTTAGTCTACTTAGTTTGATATAAATCATTGTGTTCTCTCCCATAATCAGGATTCCAATTTTTCTAACGTGGTTACTTTCAAGTGTTTGGGCTAGGAACTGTGGTTGGTTTTGATATCTTGTCTTCTTGAGTTTTGTCTTATCTCAGAACATGGTACTCTTAAGAACTTTGTTGTCTGCTAAACATTCTACCAAAATATTCCCTTATTTAAGGGGGAAAAAAGACAGAACCAAAGTTTGAAAAACAGTAGAAATCTACCAAAAGTTATTAAACCAAAAGAATAGAAATTTTCAAATTATTATTGAATCTTTGCACAGAAACCTCCTGATGAAAATGTTCATGTTATTTTGGACTTTTAATTATGTCCAAAGTAATTAAATTCTGCTTGAATAATTAATTTCCCCTCTCATTTTTAGGCAAGAGTCCTGGGAAAGTAATAAAATTTAAATGGCCTTTCGCATTGGAAAGGCTTTTCTAGTCTATAACTACAAATTTTGTTGTTTCTGTTATTGGTTTACCCTCCCCTAAGAATTCTTTTGGGTAATATTCTGATTTTCAGTAAAAAACATTGCCATACATCATAAACAAGCACAGATTTCTCAAAATTCTGTGTTCTAGGTTTATTTTGGAAGGTAAAGTGTATTGTCTTTCATTTTAAAAGTATACCCCGAAATGACATTTTCTACCACAGTCTCTAAATTCTCCAAAGATAATCATATTTGGACTTCTCTTCAGTTAGGTTTTCCTTCAAGTTGCTTTTTTAATGAGAAAACAAAAATTTTCCCTACCATTTGTTATTATCTCAGAGTGGGAACTAACATTTGTCAGTGCCTGCTGTGTACCAGGTAACATACTGTCTTATAATACCCCTTTCTTCATAGTCCATGTTTTTTGTACACCTTGCTGCTTCCTTATCTAATCAGCCACTCAGTTTTCCATGCTATCAGCAAATCAGAAACCAGTCTTTCTCAGTAAATCTAGAAAGATTTTGGAAATTCTCTACTATTAGAGTATATTTGGAATTCTGGTAATCCAAGATAATATAAAAGAAAAGAATGATGAGTATGAGGAACTAAGAAAACAAATGACTTCTAGGATTTATCTTTCAAAAAGTGTACCTAGTAGTATTTTGAGACCTACCAATAAATTATACCTTTCTCTCCAATGCTAACAATATTTAAAGAAAATCAGAGAGCATGGCAACCTGTCATGCAGGATTTCCATTTGCATTGTTTTATTTTCTGAGCTAGCAATGCTAAGGCTTTCACTGCCTGACAGACAAATTGGGGAAGAAGGGAGTCAGATCAAGAGCTTCATTTCATCTATTCCTCACCTGTTTGTCCATTTAACAAAGGACCTTGATGAGTTTGTAAAATCATCTGTCTTTACTAGAAAAGTGGTAGACCTAATATTTAGCTGGCTTTTGCTTGCAAAGGTTAAACAGATTAGAGAGGAATAGGAGGGCTCACAGGCATGAACTATTGAGTGATATAAAGGGAAATGCAAGAGAGATACCATTGCTGCTGCAAATAATTGCAGGAAACACTTGTGAGTATTGCACGGTAAATCTGCACCTTCTGTGGGCACTCATTTAAGGGGAGACTTACTCGGAATGGCGTGTAGGCAACACATGTCTAATAGGTGCATTCATTGTAATATGCTCATTCATTGAATAGGCCTGATTAATTAGTACATGTCACCATCTGGTACTTAGTGAGACTATTCATTTTTATAAATGTTGAAATTGCAGGTAATGGTGCACACCAATTAAAATCCTCTTAACTGGATTGCGTTGGTATAAAGTATATGTGTAGGAGGACTTCATTGGAATTCAGCATGCATTTACAGGTACACACATCAGCCTGAAGTCAATTAGAACAAAAGATGTCAAGAGGGGAAATTAAAGAAGGACTGTCCTTTTTCTGAATGTGTCTGCTCAGATATTGGCTTTCTCTCTTTTTGTTTTCTTACTCTTCTTCACTCTTGTCTTGATTGTCTACCCACCTTTTGTTTATTTTGAGTTCCCTTTCTTTTTCACCCTTCATTTTTATCTTCTCGTTTTTTTGTTGTTTCCCTTTTCCTCATTTCTTCCACACCTCGTCATTCTCCAGACACACATTAAAACAGAAGACTTGGATGAATAACTATGTAGCGATGGATCAAAATTTTAGCTCTCTATGTCCTAGAACTAGAATAGCTTCTAGTTGGCCAAATTTTCTGCATAACTGTGAGCTTGAGCTCTTTAAACATTAAAATGGTTTTAGTTAGAATGAGCACTTGGTGCTTATGTGACCTACATTTTTTTTAAAAAAATACAGACTAAGATTTGGGATGTTTTTTCCTCCTTCTATTTATCTTTATTTTCCAATTTTGCTATAATGAGTATTTATTTTATCTTAAAGTAAATAAGCTTTTAAATAATAAAACCATTTGTATGAAAATCTTTCCAAGATATATTTCACAATTTTGTTGTTTTATTCCCTTCTTAAATACAGGATACTAAATATGATTTAACATTTTCTTGATATCTTGCTATAATTGGGGTCGACATCAATCACAGTGCTATTCTGGAAAATACAGTGATGCCCTTAAGGAATGTAGGGCTATTTGCCCCACACTGAAAGGTTTTTGAGTTTTTGAGTTTGGTAGTTTTTATTCTCCCTCTTTGCTGTCAGGTAGTCACTTGTCACTTGCCACTTCTGTCTGAATGCTTCTGAAGTTATTTTGGTCTGTGAAACCAGGTAATAAAACATCATTTATTCATCTGTTAAAGAAATATACTGAGTGCCAAACTGAGTAAGAAATGTCGTCTCCCTTCAAGGAGCTAAGACTAGTGAGTGAGTGAGAGAGAGAAATTTATCTACAAATAGCTATAAATACCATGTGGTAGGAATTTTGTGGAGAAAAGGGTTAACTCTAAGAGGAGGATCTGCACTTCCCAGGGGAGATGACATTTGACTGAAGCATCAAAAATTCTATAGAATTTTGAACAGTTGTTATATGAATGAAGATGTAGGAGATGATTTTTAAAATGACAGAACAATGTCAGATCACAAAAGAGCATTATATTTTATTCTAAATAAATTCTCTATAATAAGTTTATTTATTATATTTATTCAAATATATTGTATAGGCAACTGAGAGCCATCAATGTCTTTATGAAGAAGTTAAGTGGGAAAGATTTGTATTTTAGAGCAATTCAGAGACAGCAAGATAATATCCCTGCACTTCAGACAAAGAATGATGAAATCCAGGACTCAAGTTACGGCTAGGGTTGTTATAAGGGAGAGGACAGATTAGAGAGGCAGAACCTGGCAATTGGCTGAGTATAGCATGAGAAGGACCAGGAGAGGGGTCAAAGTTGACCCAGCCTGAATGCCTACCAATGTTGTGATACCATTAATTGTAATGGTGCCCAGAAAAGAGTGGAGCACATTTTGGAGGAAAGATAATTAGTTCTGTTTCAAGAGGTCTAGTAGGCAGTTGGAAGCTGAAGTCTGGAGCTTCAGAGGACAGGAGCAAGAGATACGGGCTCTGGGAAGTTATTCTACCCTTAAATATTAGGGAATAGACAAGCTCACAGAAGAGATGGTTAGAAAGAGAGTCTTTTTAAAAGTGTAATGGTGGAAGGGGCATTTGGGCACCTTTCTGAAAGAACCATGGGACACACATATCTCTACTCAAATAAATTAACATTATTTCAATGGTTCATAGCAAAGTAGATAAGAGATGTACAAGTAAAAGGCAGCATAAGAGAGAGAGTTACAATTCATCAAATTCTAAGTAGAGCATTTACCTTTGTTCTGTACAAACAATACCAAGAAAACTGATTTGAGCTGATCAAATTAAATTTGTGTGTAAAACAAGAATAAAGAGTCTATAAATGAGACCCTAAGGTTCTTTTCTACTGTCTAGTTTTCAGCTGTACCCTGAATAGTGAATAGTACCCTGAATAATCTTGCCAGATAACTCTTTCCATAGAGAAAAGCTGTTTCTTATTATAGATGAGAAATATTTTTAATTGTTTGAGGTTATTAAATTTCTCTGACTGCTTTATTTCTCCCATTGTTAAGTTTGTTTGAATGATTTAAATTGGCATTTTAACCCAAGCTTGCAGTTACATATTCTTTAGAATTGAGAGTAAATTTTGGAAAAGACTTTAAAAATATTCATGTTACCAAACAGCATGTTCATTGTGTTAAAAACAACTGTCTATCAATGTGTGTACAACTTGATCTGTGTGCAGGAAAAAGATCTACAAGGGATTGTAGTAAGATTTTGGGTGTAGAGTATTGTTTGTTTGTATATCTTTATTTTCTAATTGCTTTTGTAATAGAAAGAATTAAGTTATTCTTAATGTAAAAAAAAGATAAAGACCTTGAGCCTTAGAGAGTTTGAATAATTGTATACACTTACATATCTAATTAGTAATGGCCTTGAGCGTTGTTCATCTGTGCTTCTGAGGGTTCTGTTAATTGGTGAGTTGTTATGATAGAAATCGAAATGCTACCCAGTACTCTGGCAACCACAGGACCAGGGACCCAGCACCTCTTCAGGAATGGCTTGCATCCTACCTGTCACTTTCCTCTCAGAGAAGCGTTGGCTCTCATAGTGGTCTAGTATTACAGACCACAAGCAGGTATCTTCACTGATGAGGAGAATGAAGACCCAACACACTTTTGTTGAGGGTAATTTGGCTTTTCTTCTCTCAGATTGTGGTCTCTTTATGTATTAATATCCACCAACTCCCCAGAGTCCAAGCTTCTGCTTTTTTCTTGAGAACAGCCCTGTGGAGACCTGTTGGCATGAGCCCATGTAGAGTGTATGAATCCTCTGGCCACAGTTCCCATCCATCATGCTCCATCATTGGCCCTATCACTTCAGTTACTCAGCCAAGTTTTATTTTTCTGCCTTTAGCTGTAGTAAAATAAAGATAGCTAGAGACTTGTCACTCTGCTTTTTTCTTTTCTTCCCCTAACCACTTCAGTATCCTGAATCTTTTATATTGCTCTCACCAGACCATTTGCACTGAAGATTTAGAGTCAAGTTGATATAAGAAAGTAGCAATTAAAATATTTTTTAATGGAAAATGTGGGAACCACATACCTGGTGTTAGACTGTTTGCTGTTTTCGTTCAGGCATCAGTTTTTTCATTATTCTCTACAGTTGAAGTAATGCAAGTGTTGCTAACTTAATTGTCTACACTTTTCAGTATGCCTCTGGGAAAATCATCCTGGGTCTTCATCTAGAGAGACCCAGAGTGGTCTTCAGTCCCTGTCCCTCTCCTCCAGTGTCCCGCTGGTTGATAAGTGTTGTCTATTTGGCCTCTCAAATCAGCCCCTGCCCATTAATTCCTACTGCCATTGTGTCAGTTTGGGGCCTTACCTGGTCTAGTTTTATAAAAGTTGAATCAGCCACCTTGCCTCCAGCCTTGCTTCCTGTCAATGTATCCTTTCCATGTCGACATGCCTTCTTAAAGTACAGATAATATTGTACTAACCTATTGCTCAGCAACTCCTTCCTGATACAATCTGACAGCATGAAACTAATGCAAAACACAAGTCCAAAATGGGATGCTGAAGTTTCTTTGCAAATCAGTTGTTCAGAACTTGAAGTACGTTTTTCCTGTAGAGACAATAAATGGTAGAAAGGTTTACGAGCTAGCTAAAACTTTCAATTAAATCATCCTTTATAAGTGAAGCCTGCCAGCACAGTTAATAGTGTTTTCATAAAAATGGCTTTCCAACTGCCCAAGTGGTATGTTAAGATGGGGTATGGATATGTGTAGAGGATACTGAAAGGGATCAGTCCCCTTCCTATCCTCTACTGGATGTAGAGATTTAATAAAGGAGGAAAGAACTAATATTTATTAAGTGCTTCTTATGAATCAGCCTCTGTTAGGCACTTTATATATTTCGTATTTTTTTAAGGTATAATTGACATAGAACATTGTCTAAGTTTAAGATGTATGTGTTGATTTGATACATTTATATATTGCAATCCAGTTACCACCATAGCATTAAGCTAACACCTCTATCACATCACATAATTATCATTTCTTCTTTGTGGAAGGACACTTAAGATCTAGTCTCCTAGCAACTTGAAAGTAAATAATACAGTATTACTTACTATAATCACTATGCTATGCATTAGATCTCCAGAATTTATTCATCTTCTAACTGCACGTTTGTATCTTTTAACCAACATCTTCCAAATTCCACCACCCCTAAGCCCCTGGTAACCACCATTCTATTCTCTGTTTCTGTAAGTTTCACTTTTTTAGATTCTATGTGATATCATATATTATTTCTCGTTCTCTGTCTGACATCTCGCTTAGCATAATGCCCTCAAGGTCCATCCTTATTGTCACAAATGGCAGGATACCTTCTTTCTCTTGGGTGAATAATGTTCCTTTGTATATATATACCACATCCTCTTTATCCATTCATCTGTTGATGGACATTTATTTCCATATCTTGGCTATTCTGAATAGTACTGCAATGAACATGGGAGTGCACATCTATCTTTTTGATATCCTGTTTGCATTTCTTTTGGATACATATCCAGAAGTTGGATTGCTGGATCATATGGTGGTTCTATTTTTAATTTTTGTGAGGAACTTCCATAGTTTTTTCCATAGTGGCCAAACCAATTTACATTCCCACCAACAGTGCACAAGGGTTCCCTTTCTCCACATCCTCACCAACACTTGTTATGTCTGATCTTCTTGATGATAGCCATTCTAACAGGTGTGAGATGATATACCATTGTGGGTTTGGTTTGTATTTCCCTGATTATTAGTGATATGAGCATTCTTTAATGTGCCTGTTGGCCATTTCAATGTCTTCTTTGGAAAAATGTCTATTTAGTTCCTCTGCCATTTTTTAATTGGTTTGTTGTTTTTTTGTTATTGAGTTGTATACTTCTTTATGTATTTTGGATATTAACCCCTTATCTGATATATAGGTTGCAAATATTTTCTCCCATTCTGTAGTTGCTTTTTCATTTTGTTGATTGTTTCTTTTGCTGTGCAAAAGCTTTTTAGTTTGATGTATTCCCACTTGTCAATTTTTGCTTTTGTTGCTTTGGCTTTTGGTGTCACATCCAAAACCTGTTGCCACGACCAATGTCAAGGAGCTTTTTCCCTTTGTTTTCTTCTAGGAGTTTTATGATTTCGCATCTTATGTTTAAGTCTTTAATCCATTTGAATTGATTTTTGTGTATGGTGTAAATAGGGGTCCAGTTTCATTCTTTGGCATGTGGCTGTCCAGTTTTCCCAACAGCATTTATCGAAGAGACTGTCCTTTCTCCATTGTATATTCTTGGCTCCTTTGTCATAAATTAGTTGACCATATATGCATGGGTTATTTCTGGGCTCTCTATTCTGTTCTGTTTTCTATGTGTCTGTTTTTATGCCAGTACCGTACTATTTTAATTACTATAGCTTTGTAATACATATACTTTGGGATTAGGTGGTGTGATGCCTCTGGAGTTTTCTTTCTCAGGATTGCTTTGTCTATTTGGTGTGTTTTGAGTTTCCATACAAATTTTAGATTGTTTTTTCTATTTCTCTGAAAAAATGCCATTGAAATTTTAATAGGGATTGCATGAAGTCAGAAAAGAAGAGGTAAAATTGTCATTATTTGCAGATGATCTGATCTTATAAATAGAAAATCCTAAAGACTCAATCAAAGAAACTGTTGGAACTAATCAATGAATTCATTACAGTTGCAGGATATAAGATCAATATACAGAAATCAGTTGCATTTCTATACACTAACAACAAAATATCTGAAAAAAAGAAATAAAGGAAACAATCCCATTCACAATAGCATCAAAAACAATAGAGCCAGCCCTGATGACCTGGTGGTTAAAGTTCAACACACTCCACTTCAGCAGCCTGGGTTTGGTTCGCAGGTGCAGAACCACATCAACTCGTCTGTCAGTAGCCATGCTGTGGCAGTGGCTTACATGGAAGGACTTACAACTGAAATATACAACTATGTGCTGAGGCTTTGGGGAGGAAAAAAAAAGAGAGAGGAAGATTGGCAACAGATGTTAGCTTAGGGAGAATCTTTCCCAGCAAAAAACAAAACAAAAACACCAAAATACTTACAAATAAATTTAACCAAGGAACTGAAAGATTTTTACAATGAAAATTATATCTTTGATGAAAGAAATTGAAGAAGACACAAATAAAGGGAAAGATATCCCATGTTCATGGATCGGAAGAATTAATATTGTTAAAATGTCCGTTATTACCCAAAGCCATCTATAGATTCAGTGCAATCCCTATATATTTTATCTTAATTCATTTTAACAACACTCTGTGAAGTAGATGATTACAGTCTTACCTTGGTATCAGCAAGGGATTGGTTCCAGCATTCCTGAGGATACCAAAATCTTTAGATGCTCAAGTTCCTTATATAAAATGGTGTAGTATTTGCATGTAACCTATGCACATCCTTCTGTATACTTTGTCATCTCTAGATTATTTATAATACCTAATTCAAAGTAAATGCTATGTAAATAGTTGTTATACTCTATTGTTTAGGGAATAATGACAAGAAAAGTCTATACGTGTTCAGTGCAGATGCAACCATCGTAAGCCTTTCAATCCACTGTTGGTTAAATCCACAGATGTGAAACCCATGGATACCGAGGGCCAACTGTATTATACTCCTTTAACAGATGCTTAGCAAATTAATAATATAAACAAGGTCACAAGAGGAATGCTTACCTGACATAAGAGAATATTGTTTTTAAGCACTGCTTTTCAAACTTTAATTCATTTATAGGCTCCTTTTAATTGATTAAAAAACTGCAGTCTTCCAGTATTGACATACATTGTTGTTATAATTTTACTTAAATATGAACAAACAAAATTAGGAATAAATTCCTTATGCTTATATTTCTTAGTTAGCTATAAACCAAAACAAATTGAAAAGTTGTATACAAAAAAAAAGCCTATAAAACTAATGAAATGTAAATTAACAATAGTGTTGGGGCTGGCCCCGTGGCCGAGTGGTTAAGTTCGCGCGCTCTGCTGCAAGCGGCCCAGTGTTTCGTTGGTTCGAATCCTGGGCGCGGACATGGCACTGCTCGTCAGGCCACGCTGAGGCAGCGTCCCACATGCCACAGCTAGAAGGACCCACAACGAAGAATATACAACTATGTACTGGGGGGCTTTGGGGAGAAAAAGGAAAAAATAAAATCTTTAAAAAAAAAAAAATTAACAATAGTGTTTTAATATGATAGATGATGTTTTGCTGAAACTGAATTGCTGCTCACAATTTGAGTTTGGAGCTGCCTGCCACCCCACAGCTTTCCTGGGAGCTTTCATCACCATTGGCTCTCTTCTTCCACATTGCTTTCTAGGACGTTGAAAATCCAAGATTGGTACAATGTACAGCAACTGCACCAGGATGTCATTTTTGTCTTAGTGGGACTGTATCATTTACATATTAAATGAGCCTCCTTTTTTCATTATTCCTTACAATTAAAGTAGTGTGGTTGATGCTAGCTCAGATTAGAAAAACAAATGTATATGTACATTTGTAATCGTGTTGCTGTGGTTAGTTAGTAAGTGGCCATTGCAGTGATCCAGAATGTTTATATTAATTTATTTTAGATGTAAACTTTGCTTACAGTTCACCATTAAAGCTGTTTTGGAGAACTCATAGACCCTTGAAAGTACATCCTGGACCCCAGTTTGAAAGATACTCTTAATGTATTTTTAAGCCATTATTTATTTATAACAATTATAAAAATAATTCTTGGGGCTGGCCTGTGGCTGAGCAGTTAAGTTCGTGCGCTCCGCTTCAGCAGTCCAGGCTTTCACCGGTCCAGATCCTGGGTGTGGACATGGCAACACTCATCAGGCCACATTAGGGCGGCGTCCTACATGCCACAACTGGAGGGACCCACAACTAAAAGAAAATATACAACTACGTACTGGGGGGATTTGGGAAGAAAAAGCAGAAAAAAATAATAATAATTCTTAGTATTTATTAGAACAGGTCCTCCAAACACCTCTACCAAGAAAGACTATTATACTAGTTTATTATGGTATCTCTCTGAAAGTGCTAAATCTGTATTTCTTTAAGGTATTGTATAATTCAGATTTTCATTAATTTAGAAGTAACTTTCCCTTTAAAAGTCTAAATTATAAATGTTTTACAGAATATATTGTTCACTCTTTTCTGTAGCTGGAGAAGGTAAAATTTAGTTTGATTGGAAAAGTAATGCCTCCTACTAAATGTACAAGTCACACGAGACAATCAAGCCTCCAGAAATGGTGGAGAGTGGGAACAAATGATGTTATTGCTTCCTCTGTTTATGTTGCTATAAATGTTCAGGTGGGATTTCTCTCAGAATAATCAGTTGTTTTCTTCTTTTTCCTCCCCAACTTCTTTTTTCCCCTTTTTCTCTTCTTTGTTTTACCTTTTAATCTTATACTGCCCTTGTTTCCTTTCTAATTCCCTTCTTTTAAACCAGAGATCACCTATCTTTTCACATCTCAATCCAGCTTTCTTCACTTGACAGTTGGGGGCAGTGGAGAAGAAGAACACAGCAAGGCAACTTCTAGCAGCATCTCACTCTGCTGTTCGCTGTCAACCAGCTGCTCAGAGGCCCCTCCACATAAGGGTGGCTCCTGACTCAGGCTGGGCTGGATGAAAGATTATGCTTAGTTTGCCTCAGATTGTTCACTGCTTCAACACTCTGAAGCACAAAAAGCACAACTTTGGGGCCGCCCAGCTAGCTAATTGTATGCCTGGTAGTTTATTCCTAGCTTGCTCTGCAGTGAGCACATGGACCCTGCCCACCTCAGAGCTGAGCTGGGGAAAGCGTGAGTGTGCCTACTTCTAAGGCTTCTATTTTCAAAATGTAATTCCGCTATGGTAAGCAGTGCTGCTCCTGCTGTTGCTGAGTGTATGCTTATGTCTAAAGCAGCCTCCACGTGCCATGGATAGCTGAGCTCTGCCATGTACTAGCTGTGTAACCTTGGGCATGTCTCAGTTTCTTCATTAGTAAAGTGGGGCTGATAGAAGCATGCACATCACAGGGTTTTCGTGAGAATTAAGAGTTTTCATGGGTAAAGTGCTTTAAATGGTGCCTGGCATTTAGTAGTAAATGCTAGCTAAAATTATTATTAGTCAACAAGCATTTATTTCGTATCTAGTATGTTCCAAGCAGTCCAAGAGAGACAGAGATGAAAAAAACACCAGCTCTGCCTTCTAGGGACTTATATAATTACAACACAACATGATATTATAATAAAGATATTGGGGGAGTCAGGTAAAGCTTTATCACAGAGATGAAATTTGAACTGTGTCTCTAAGGACACCTAGGGTTTTACCAAATGGAACAGCATTAGAGAAAATATAGTCCATGCAGAGAGAACAGTTTGTGAACAGAGTAAAGCTGTAAAAGACTATGGGGTCCATGGCTGTTATTACATAACATTTTGACCTCCCCTCTGATGTGTACCTTCTTAACTAGAGGTCTGAGGTGGGTTCAAGTGAACATTTTGGAACTTATACCTAATTATTACCAAGTTTATACCAATAATTATTATTATTTAACCAGTTCATCATGGAGTTTAAACTTAAATGTGTGGGGACCTAATCAGTGCTGCTTTACAGTGGCGCATTTGCTGTTGCACAGTTTTTATCCTGAGATGACTACCGTGTGACAGGAACAGTAAATTGTTAGAAAAAACTTGTGGTTAGAACAGTTGGAAGTGGATGAACTTCCTCCTTTCAGCAGAGCTTTAGTTAAATTTTCACAATTAAGCTTGTTTTACTTTGGCTTTTTCTTTAGACAGGAGAACCTTGTGTCTTAAGATCTTGCCTATTCTTGTGATAGCAAAGAACTGTGTTTTTTGTTTTGTTTTATTTTGGTCAGATCTCAAATTAAGAAAGTTCCTTTTACTCATGGAATTTCCATTTGGGTACCAAATTAGAGCTATGTTTTGTCTCCTACAAAGCCTTTTCCTGTAGCTTTGCTCTCACTTCCTCTCCCCACCCTGTTAGTCATGTGCTGAAGGGTTTGGCAGCTGGTTGGAGTATTGGGTCAGCATTTTTCACTGTAGAGGAAGGAAAGATTGGGAACAGTGACGTGGGGATACTTGTCACATTTTCCCTTCCTTTTTTATAAAAGTGATCCACTCATTCCATTACAAAAGCCTAATAAGAGCCTTCGATTCTAAATTTCATCCCAGTATCCTGGAGATGGACTAATGTGTGGGATTACAGACAGGCAATCGTTCCTCACTGAAAGCGTCCTTAAAAGCCCATGTACAGCAGTAAGGATTCTTGACTCTGCCTTTGTGGCAATGTGACAGGTTTTATGAAGAGAGATAATGGCCTCCAGGAGTCATAGGATTGTGGAAGGAGCTTATTAGTCCCTTCCCTATCCTCCTTTATTATTAACAGATTCTCCTTGCGTGCCTTTGGGAAACGTTCTATATATGGTATTTAATATACCACCTATACTCTCTCCCCCTCTTCACTAACTTGGAAACTGCATCCAGCTGGAGGAGCTCCAGCTCTTTCTGTGGGCCTGTGTATTCCAAGATCGAAATCCAGTGTGGATTTAGTTGTTTTGCGTCAAATCTGCTTGAAACTGTTGGACTAGAAGCAAACTAATTATTGTCATCATCTGTATAGCGGTAGAGAGAGTAAAAAACAGTAATAGATTCTTAAAAAGCTGTCATGACTTGAAGTGAAATAGGCTGCTGTTGAATAGCTTCATCTATAGCCTGGAGGGCTTTGGTCTTGAAAACTGTCAAATATGAAATCGGATTTTAGATCATGGAATCCTGGCTAGCTTCTTGGGGCAGCTTCAGCCGTTAAACTCTTCTATGGACCATTTCATCTGCAGGATTTGCTTTGAGACTACAAGGGATGTGGAGGCAAATGAGTTTTTCTTATCAAACATTACATTTCTGTGCTCCATTGCAGACCTGTTTCCCCAAATAAATAGAAGACACCAGGATAGGCTGTCATATTTCCTTGCTTAAGTGCCTCAGGAGACATTTTTTTATTTCTCAGACATAACTTTGGTGACTAGAGTGTCCTATTTTGGGGGTGTCAGTGTTGAGCAGACAAAGCTGCTAGCTATTGATTGCCATTGAAGTTTCACTTCTCACACCAATGCCATTGCCATTTCACAGAGGTGGTAAAGCCCAAGGATTGCTCTTTGCACAGAGCTGCATCTGCTACGGCTTCTCTTTCTAAGAGCCTGTTATAAGTTAACATAGGTTTGACAGTGTCTTTAAGTGCACGTCTTTGTCTCCAAACATAATTAGTGTTGAAGAATGAAGCTCTCAAAGTTAAGGCTTTGTAGCTTAGACACCAGCTCCATCTGGTGCTTGCTAAAGGTGCTTGCTTGGTTCATCTCTTGGTTTTATAGCAGCATGAAAACAGATGTACGCAGAACTTGTAAAAGAATGTAATCCAAGGTCTCAGTTTTATTGATGGGTTTCTGTTACACACAGCACTGACATAAGCTAATTGTGTTCCTGGTGAATCTCATTTGTCTATCCTCTTGATAATGTGGTCGCTGCTAATCAACTCAACAGCCATCTCTTGACTGAACTAACTTATTTACACTCAAAGTGGGGAGTTATTTTTATACTATTTATCTGCTAGTCTTCAAAAAAAGAAAATATACTGTACTATCCACAAAGAAAAACTTTTATCCCTCTTATCACCTGTGTATTTAACTTGGTTAACGAGATTTTAGGTCAGAATGCCTTATTCTTTTGTATTCAAAGCCACGTAGTGCTAAGTAGACAGGTAATGTTTTTTTTTGGTTTTTTTTTAAAGATTTTATTTTTTCCTTTTTCTCCCCAAAGCCCCCCCGGTACATAGTTGTGTATTCTTCGTTGTGGGTTCTTCTAGTTGTGTCATGTGGGACGCTGTCTCAGCGTGGTCTGACGAGCAGTGCCATGTCCGCGCCCAGGATCCGAACTAACGAAACATTGGGCCGCCTGCAGCGGAGCGCACGAACTTAACCACTCGGCCACGGGGCCAGCCCCAGACAGGGAATGTTTTTTAAAAAATTCTTGGTGACTGATAGGAACTGCCCCAAACTGTTAATAGAAGTTACTTCTGAAGAATAGGATTACATGTGATTTCTAGTTTATGCTTTTCTCATTTTTCACAGTGAGCATATATACCAAAAGAAAAAATATCTTATATGACAAAAGAAAAAACACTTTAAGAACAAAAGATATTGTAGGTAGCTGTAGCTTTGAGCCTCAGTTTTGGGTCTTTCTCATTCACCCTGTGGCTTTTCTGGGCTTTAGTTTCCCTTGTCCATAAAACAGAAGAATTGAATGACAGCCTTTTAATATTCTAAGGTTTGTGATTATCTACCTCTTCTTCCTGTCTTTTCAGCCTCTCCCCCTCTCCTGTGTCTTTCTCCAGTATTAGCATTCAACATGATCTGGTTTCTCCCATCTTAAAATAAGGCACCTCTTCCCCCATAGTCCCAACTCTTTCTTTCTCTCTTCCGCTTCCTACCTAAACTTCTCCAAAAAGTTATCTACGATTACTCTCTCTCTTCCCTCTTCAACTCACTGCAGTCTGCTTTCCATCCCCACCACTGCACTAAAATAGTTTGTGCTAAGATCACTGATGAGCTCACATTATCAAGGCCAGGGGGTACATTTAAGTCCTTATTCTTTGTTGCCTCTCAGCAGCATTTTGAAATAGTTGTGTTCTCCCTCCTAAGTGGTGTATCCTCATCTGGCTTCTGTATCATCACATTTATGGCTGTTATTTTTGAGTTTTCTTTAGGGGTTGTCCTCTTCTCCCTGATTCACCCACCAAGGCTACCTCCCCACCTCACTCTGTATTTTCTTTTTGGCCTAGATATTCTTGTACTAGTAATTCCCAAAGAGACAAGAATAGCAGAATTCCCTTTTGCATTCCAGACTTCTAAATTCAGCTTCTTGCTGTATTATATGCAGGCTGAGAAAATACGGACTCATAATCTTCCCCCTGAAAGTTGCACCTCCTCTGTCATCTATCTCCCTAAATGGCCCCTCAAATCATTCAAATACATAAACCCAAAACGTCAACATTTCTTACTCTCCCAGATTCCAGTCATTCACGCATCTAGCTTTCTCTGCCTTCCCTGATGCCATATCCTAATCCAAATCCTCATATCTTATTTTGCCCACAGCAGCCCTTTAAATTTTCTCCTGGCCCATACAGCATCCAGAGCTATCTTTTATTTTTTTTTTCCCCAAAGATTGGCACCTAAGCTAACATCTATTGCCAGTCTTCCTTTTTTTTTCCCTACTTCTCCCCAAAGCACCCCCAGTACATAGTTGTATATTCTAGTTGTGAGTGCCTCTGGTTGTGCTTTTATTTTTTAAGTCAGATTTATTGAAGTTTGATTTATATACAGTAATAATTGCCCTTTTTTTAGCGTACAGTTCTATGAGTTTTGACAAATGCATGCAGTCACCTCACCACCACCACACAACATTTGGATTGTTTCCAGTTTTTGCTTATAAACCTTTATGTACAGGCTTTAAAGTAAACATAACTTTTTGTTTGTCTTGGGTAAATACCTAGGAGTGAGATTGCTGGGTTCCTTGGAAAGTTTATGTTTACCTTTATAAGAAACTGCCAAACTGTTTTCCAAAGTAGCTGAACCATTCACATTCCCACCAGCACTCTATGAACAGTTTCAGTTGCTCCACATCCTCCCTAGCACCAATTTGGGTTTTAATTTTATTTTAACCATTCTAATAGATGTGTAGTGGTAGCTCATTGTAGTTTGAATTTGCATTTCCCTATGACTAATGACATTTAGTGTCTTTCACATGTTCAAATGCAATACGTGTACCTTTGGTGGACTGTGTACTAAAGTCTTTTGCCTATTTTTAAAATTATTTTTATTTGCCTATTTTATTAATTCTCTTATGAGCATATTTGTCAAACAAAGGTTTTTAATTTAGATGAAGTCCACAAATTATCTATTTTTTTCTTTTATGGATCACACTTTTGGTGTTGTATCTAAGAACTCTTCCAAACCCAAGGTTGCAAAGATTTTCTCGTATGTTTTCTTCTAAAAGTTTTATAGCTTTACATTTTATACGTAGATCTATGATCCATTTTGAATTAATTTTTGTGTGTGGAGTGTGAGGTAGGAGTCAATGTTCATTTTGTTGCCTATACATGTCCAATTGTTCTAGCACGTTATTGGAAAAAAATATCCTTTTTACCTTTGTCAAAAGTCAGTTACTTATATTTGTGTGAGTCTGTTTCTGTACTCTAATCTGATCTATGTCTGTTCTGATCTGTGTCAGGGGTCAACAAACTTTTTTTTGTAAGGAACCAGATAGTACTGTCAATATTTTAGGTTTTGTAGACCAAAAAGGAAAATGCAAGATATTATGTAGGTACTTGTATAACTAGAGAGAAAACAAATTTCCGTGAATTTTTTTGACAAAATTCAAATTATAATAATTGAGTACAATTTTGTGGTAACACAGCTCTACTAAGAAGAAGAATGGAATTCTTTTTTGGGAGAGAGATAACATTTTGCTTAATCAGGGTTAAAATTTAGTGTTTCCTCTCATAAAAGTTGATTACAAATGTTCATATATTAATTCATAGCTAATGAATTTTTGAAAAATTTGTATTGAGATTATGATAGTTTACAACCTTGTGAAATTTCAGTTGTACGTTATTGCTTGTCAGTCAGATTGTAGGTGCACCACTTCACCCTTTGTGCCCAGCCTCCACTGCCCCCTTTCCCCTGGAAGCCACTAATCTGTTCTCTTTGTCTACTTATTTAACTTCCACATGTCAGTGGAGTCATACAGAGATTGTCCTTCTCTATCTGGCTTATTTCACTTAACATAATACCCTCAAGGCCCATCCATGTTATTGTGAATGGGATGACTTTATCCTTTTTTATGGCTGAGTAGTATTCCCTTGTTTTTATATACCATATCTTCTTTATCCAATCATCAGTTGATGGGCATTTAGGTTGCTTCCACATCTTGGCTATTGTGAATAATGCTGCAATGAACATACGGGTGCATGGGACTTTTGGAATTGCTGATTTCAAGTTCTTTGGGTAGATACCCAGTAGTGGGCTAGGTCATATGGTATTTCTATTTTTAATTTTTTGAGAAATCTCCATACTGTTTTCCATATTGACTGCACCAGTTTGCATTCCTACCAGCAGTGTATGAGTGTTCCGTTTTCTCCACAACCTCTCCAACATTTGTTACTTTTTGTTTTGGTTATTTTTGCCATTCTAAGGGGTGTAAGGTGATATCTTAGTGTAGTTTTCATTTGCATTTCCTTGATGATCAATAATGATGAACATCTTTTCATGTGCCTAGTGGCCATCCATATATCTTCTTTGGAGAAATGTCTGTTCATGTCTCCTGCCCATTATTTGATCGAGTTGTTTGATTTTTTGTTGTTGAGTTGTGTGTGTTCTTTATATATTATGGAGATTAACCCTTTGTCAGATATATGACATGCAAATATTTTTTCCCAGTTAGTGGGTGTTTTTTTTGTTTCAATCCTGTTTTCCCTTGCCTTGAAGAAGCTCTTTGGTCTGATGAACTCCAATTTGTTTATTCTTTCTATTGTTTCCCTTGTCTGAGAAGACATGGTGTCTGAAAATATCCTTTTGATACTGATGTCAAAGAGTGTACTGCCTATATTTTCTTCTAGAAGCCTTATGGTTTCAGGTCTCAGCTTTAGGTCTTTGATCCATTTTGAGTTTATTTTAGTGAATGGAGAGAGAATGGTCAATTTTCATTCTTTTACATGTGGCTTTCCAGTTTTCCCAGCACCATTTGTTGAAAAGACTTTCTTTTCTCCATTGTATGCCCTCAGCTCCTTTGTCAAAGAGTAGCTGTCCATAGATGTGTGGTTTTATTTCTGGGCTTTCAGTTCTGTTCCATTGACCTGTGCATGTGTTTGTGTACAGTGCCATGCTGTTTTGATTACTGTAGCTTTGTAGTATGTTTTGACGTCAGGGATTGTGATGCCTGCAGCTTTGTTCTTTTTTCTCAGGATTGATTGCTTTAGCAATTTGGGGTCTTTTGTTGCCCCATATGAATTTTAGGATTCTTTGTTCTATTTCTGTAAAGAATGTCATTGGGATTCTGATTGGGATAGTGTTGAATCTGTAGATTGCTTTAGGTAGTATGTACATTTTAATTATGTTTATTCTTCCAATCCATGTGCATGGAATGTATTTCCATCTCTTTATGTCATCATCAGTTTCTTTTGGGAAAGTCTTGTAGTTTTTGTTCTATAGGTCTTTCACTTCCTTAGTTAAGTTCACCACAAGGTATTTTATTCTTTTTGTTGCGATTGTGAATGGCATTGTGTTCTTGAATTCTTTTTCTGTTAGTTCATTATTAGAGTATAGAAATGCTACTGATTTATATAAGTTGATTTTATACCCTGCAACTTTGCTGTAGTTGTTGATTATTTCTAATAGTTTTCCAATGTATCCTTTGGGATTTTCTATATATAAGATCATGTCGTATGCAAACAGCAAGAGTTTCACTTCTTCACTCCCTATTTGGATTCCTTTGTTCCTTTCTTTTGCCTGATTGCTCTGGCTACAACCTCCAGTACTATGTTGAATAAGAGTGGTGATAGAGGGCATCCTTGTCTCATTCCTGTTCTTACAGGAATGGCGCTCAGTTTTTCCCCATTGAGTATGATGTTGGCTGTGGGTTTGTCATATATGGCCTTTATTATGTTGAGGTAGTTCCCTTCTATCCCCATTTTGTTCGGAGTTTTCATCATAAATGGCTGTTGGATCTTGTCAAATGCTTTCTCTGCATCTATTGAGATGATCCTGTGGTTTTTATTCCTCAATTTGTTGATGTGGTGTATGTATCACATTGATTGATTTGCAGATGTTGAACCTTCCTTGTGTCTGTGCTATGACTCCCACTTGATCGTGATGTATGATCCTTTTGATGTATTGCTGAAGTCAGGTTGCCAAAATTCTGTTGAGAATTTTTGCATCTATGTTCATCAGCGATATTAGCCTGTAGTTCTCCCTTTTTGTGCTGTCCTTGTCAGGCTTTGGTATCAGTGTGATCTTGGCCTCATAGAATGTGTGAGGAAATGTTCCATCTTCCCTAATTTTTTGGAATAAGTTGAAAAGTATAGGAATTGAATCCTCTCTGAAAGTTTGGTAGAATTCCCCAGGAAAACCATCTTGTCCTGGGGTTTTATTCTTTGGGATGCTTTTGATTGCTGTTTCAATCTCTTTCCTTGTGATTGGTCTGTTCAGATTGTCTGCTTCTTCTTGAGTGAGCTTTGGGAGGTTGTAAGAGTCTAAGAATTTATCCATTTCCTCTAAGTTATCCATTTTGTCGGCATATAGTTTTTTGTAGTAATCTCTTATAATCCGTTGTATTTCTGTGGAGTCTGTTGTTATTTCTCCTCTTTCATTTCTGATTTTGTTTATTTGACCTTTCTCTCTTTTTTTCTTTGTAAGTCTGGCTAGGGATTTGTCAATTTTATTTATCTTCTCAAAGAACTAGCTCTTTGTTTCATTGATCCTTTCTCCTGCCTTTTTTGTTTCAATAGCATTTATTTCTGCTCTGACTTTTATTATTTCTCTCCTTCTGCTGACTTTGGGCTTTGTTCTTCTTTTTCTAATTCAGTTAGGTGTAATTTGAGATTGCTTATTTGGGGTTTTTCTTGTTTGTTAAGGTGAGCCTGTATTGCGATGAATTTCCCTCTTAATACAGCTTTTGCTGTATCCCTTATGAGTTGGTATGGCATGTTATCACTTTCATTTGTCTCCAGATATTTTTTTATTTCTTCTTTAATTTCTTCAGTGATCCATTGCTTGTTCAATAGCATATTGTTTAGTCTCCACATCTTTGTCCCTTTCTCAGCTTTTTTCTTCCAATTAATTTCTAGCTTTATAGCATTATAATCGGAGAAGATCCTTGTTATTATTTCAATCTTTTTAGATTTAGAGAGGCTTGCCTTGTTTCCCAACATATGGTCTATCCTTGAGAATGTTCCATGCACACTTGAGAAGGATGTGTATCCTGCTGTTTTGAGGTGGAGTGTTCTATATATGTCTATTAAGTCCAACTGTTTTAGCTTTTCGTTTAGTTCCACTGTTCCTTGTTGATTTTCTGCCTGGATGATCTGTCCAATGATGTGAGTGGGGTGTTGAGGTCCCCTGCTATTGTTGTATCATTTTTGATATCTTCTTTTAGGTTTGTTAATAGTTGCTTTATGAACTTTGGTGCTTCTGTGTTGGGTGCATAGATATTTATATGCATTATTTATTCTTGAGGTAGTATCCCTTTGATCATTATATATTGCCCCTCTTTGTCTCTCTTTACCTGCCTTACCTTGAAATCTACTTTGTCTGATATAAGTATTGCAACACCTGCTTTCTTTTGTTTGCCATTAGCTTGGAGTATCATCTTCCACCCCTTCACTCTGAGCCTGTATTTGTCATTGGAGCTGAGATGTGTTTCCTGGAGGCAGCAAATTGTTGGATCTTGTTCTTTAATCCATTTTGCCACTCTGTGTCTTTTTATTGCAGAGTTCAATTCGTTTACATTGAAGGTGATTATTGATGTATGAGGGCTTAATGCTGTCGTTCTGTCACTTGTTTTCCAGCTTTCCTGCATTTCGTTTGTTTCTTGTCCTGGGTGTTTTGTTCTACCCATTGATTTCTGCAGTTCTTATGCTATGTTTCTTAGTTTTATCCTTATTTATTTTTTGTGTCTCTGTTCTGCTTTTTAGTTTAGTGGCTACCTTGAAGTTTGTATTCAGAATCTCATGCATAACATAGTCCATTTTCTGATGACCTCTTACTTCCTTAGTCTAAACTGAGTCAGTTCCTTTCCTCCTCCCCTCCTAAGTTATTATTTTCATA